>NC_053028.1:200829283-200850381 GCF_003073215.2 Triticum urartu | reverse complement strand
AAGATCGATCTACGGATCACGGGGGCGTGCACCACCACGCGACAATGATCGTCACGCCGGATACATTCAAAGCAAATCCAGCCGAGCCGAACACGGCAGACAAGACTCGTATAAACCGCGTCGTGGTACAGATCAGCACAGAGGTGCCGCACACCCCTTATGCTTCACTGATGAAGTAATGGATCACGAATTCCCAGAAGGGTTTAAACCCATAAACATTGAATCATACGATGGTACCACAAACCCCGCGGTATGGATAGAAGACTTCTTCCTCCACATTCAAATGGCCCGCGGGGATGACCTACATGCCATCAAATATCTCCCGCTAAAACTCAAAGGGCCGGCTCGGTATTGGCTCAATAGCTTGCCGGCACACTCCATCAGAAGTTGGGAGAACCTGGCAGAGGCATTCCTGGACAATTTCCAGGGCACTTATGTGCGACCGCCGGATGCTCATGATTTAAGTCATATAATTCAGCAGCCAGGGGAATCGGCCAGAAATTTCTGGACCCGGTTCCTAACCAAGAAGAACCAAATTGTCGACTGTCCGGATGCAGAGGCCTTAGCGGCATTTAAGCATAATATCCGTGATGAGTGGCTCGCCCGGCACCTCGGCCAAGAGAAGCCAAAATCCATGGCAGCCCTCACGACACTTATGACCTGCTTTTGTGCAGGCGAAGATAGCTGGTTGGCTCGTAGTACCAATACAGTAAGCAAACCTGGCATATCAGAAGCCAAGGATAGCAACGGCAAAGCACGACGCAACAAACACAAGAGCCACAAATATGGCGAAAACGCCGAAAATACGGCAGTTAATGCCGGGTTCAGGGGCTCAAAGTCCGGCCAGCGGAAAGGGCCACCCAAAAATAAAAATCCGGGTCCATCCAGTCTGTACCGCATACTCGATCGCCAATGCCAAATTTATGGCACCCCAGAAACGCCAGCCACCCATACCAACAGAGAATGTTGGGTCTTCAAACAAGCCGTCAAGGCAGGCGCCAAAGACGAAGAGGGGTCTCAAAGCGACGATTGCGATGAAGAGCCCAGATCACTGAACACAGTAGGGCAAAAGTTTCACCCCATATTCAATCGGTGAATGTGGTAAATACCACCGAAATTGCCAACTCGGACCAGATATGCACTCTTAGGGATGGCGACACAACGGAACTAGCCGTCCCACAATACAAACTAGGGCCGGTCACCTTCAACCGCATGGATCGTCTGGTTAACGCCAATCAGGGCAATCCGGCTGCACTAATCCTCGACCCAATAATAAACGAGTTCCACCTCACTCGAGTCCTTATGGACGGAGGTAGCAGTTTAAATCTGCTTTACCTGGACAGAGTGCGCAAGATGGGCATCAATCATTCAGTGACCAAACCCACTAAAGCCACTTTTAGAGGCATCATACCAGGTATGGAGGTTAGCTGTATAGGCTCCATTGCCCTTGAGGTAATCTTCGGATCACCAGAAAATTACCGTATCGAAGAGTTAATCTTCGAAATCGCCCCTTTCCGCAGTGACTATCAAGCACTGCTCGGGCGAATATGCCTACCGTAAGCTCAAGATGCCCGGTCCATGCGGCGTCATCACGGTTCATGGCACGATTTGACGTCCAGGCTCCCGGACATCGTCAAGGGGCTCCGAACTACTTCGCGGAAGGACACTCCAGCTCACCCAGAGTTCAACTTAACACTCCGGCGAAGGCCATGACAGGCCGAACTCAGCGGTTCAACCGCCCTCCGGCACGTAAACATTTTTATACTTCCTTCGCAGGTTCACCTTTGCACCGACTAGGACGGACTACACGGAGGCAGCTTGAACGCGTTAGGGAATCCTTAGACATTCCCCGCAGTGACCATCCGGCTATATTACGGATCCGCACGCAACCTCTTCCCCCTGGTCACAACAGGTTCTGCTATCACAACCTCTTTTTTATCACATTACTTGTACCCATACGCATAGACGTATCATTCAAATACAACATGTGGATTTATATGACTTTTACCTGCCGATTATTTCTTATTGAAATCATTTTGTCACGTGGCATCCGTACACATCGATATGCCTTAAATATGCCAGGGGCTTCGTTTTTCCTGTAACACGGCAATAAAAGTCCGAACACCTTCATGGAAGTTCGGCACCCCAAACCTATAGCATTATATGCATCAGCTCCAAATGATGTCTTGGGTCAATAGTTGGGTTTGCCCGGCTCCCATGTTTTGGTACCTTATGTTCCGCTATATCGGCTAAGGTAGCACTGGGAGAACTACTGCGATTGTGTCCCGGTTCTTCCAGATGAGCACCTCAGTAGAGAAAGCCGAAAACTGACTGTCATGATACGGCAAGAGTTGGTCAGCTGTTCGAGCAGTTACCAAATCTTTAAGGATTTCTCCCGCATAATGCCATAACCAATGCAGCGTGCGATGGATCGGTTTTTCCCTGATCAGGCTCTTATAGAGCCCCTAGTACGGTCTTCCGAACACAAGGGGCTGCGCCGACCATACTAAAGCTCCTATGGCTAAGTGACAGTGATAAAGCCCTATAGTCCGATTCCCTCGTTCGTTGTGCTGAGCACCTCCTTCGAAGAACCCAAAACTGGGATAAAGAGTGCTCAGGTTTATCCCGAACACCCCCATACTTCTTACGTGGGGGCAGAAGCCGACGACTGGCCAACTCTCAGGTTTAACATAAAAACGGCCGCACAGGAGGGTAAACTTTTATATAACAGGTGACATATAAACGACCTTGTTCAAACATTACAAAGGACAACATGATTGGCATTCATGGAAATATAACGTCCTTGGTGCATAGCTCCGCTGCAAGGTAGGATCCTTTAAGGACACTCTTATAATATAATTCGGGCTTGCGGTGCTCCTTCCCCTCTGGCGGTCCTCCGGTCACCAGCTTTTAGCATCCATCTTCCCCCAGTGCACCTTTGCGCGGGTGAAGGCCATTCGCGCTCCTTCTATACAGACCGATCGCTTGATGACGTCAAGTCGAGGGCAAGCGCTTACAAGCCGCCTCACGAGCCCGAAGTAGCTGCTTGGAATCGGCTCGGCAGGCCATAGCCGGATAACCATATCTTTCATGGCTAATTCCGCCGCCTTATGCAGTTCGATCAGTTGTTTCAGTTGATCGGCAAAAGGCACCGGATAATTCGGCACCAAATACTGCGACTAGAAGAGCTTATCTGCGTTGTCCCTTTCTTCGGCTCGGTAGAATTGGGCGGCATCTGATATGCTGCAAGGTAGCTCGACAAATACACTTGAGAAATCCGGACTCAAAATCAGAAACATAGTTTTCCCATCAAATACTTGATTTACATGGGAAAAGCCTTACCCGCCGCGATCTTTCTCTCCTCTTGGATCCCCTGCAGGGCGCTTTGGGTTTTCCCCCGGGCATCGCTCCTGGCTTGACGCGCCTTGGTGAGTTCGGACTCTTTCTCCATTAAACTCTGCTCCAAGGTCTCGCATTTACTTACGGCCTCTTGCAGCTCCTGCTCAGCTTTAATAACTCTGGCCTCGTGTTTCTCACGAAGAGTCCGCTCTGTGGCCACCTTTTTCTCGGCCTCCGCAACAGCCCTTTTGAGGGCCTCGACTTCGGTCATAACCCCTAGCACAAATTATGCGGCTTATTTCATACTGAACATTTATTTCACAATAAATGCGCGCAACGCTTGTGCATACCTTGTTTATCTCTCAACTGCATTTTCAATTGGCCAAGTTCTTCTATGGCCCGCTCCAGACTTTGCTTCAGTCCGGAGATCTCCGCAGTACGAGAGGCAGCATCCGCCACAGGTACCTACTTAAAACAGAAGAGAAATCAATGTCATTCAATGAGTCTTCCTGCGATCAACAATTCGATCCCCTGTCCGGTTCTTTCTTTCACCGAATAGTGTATCTGGGGCTAATATCTATACTATGACACTCTTCGACAACTCATAAAACATACCTCAAAGCCTCTTATAAGGCTGATACAGGCCTCGTTCAGTCCACTCTCAGTTGACTGAATCTTCTCAATCACCGCACCCATAAGGGCATGGTGTTCATCAACGATGGTGGCGTCTTGTAACGCCACCAACAGAGCATCCGACACTTCTGGATGGACAGAGGTCGCCGGTGGAACGGGCATGCCTCCTCCAGCCAAAGGAGGCTGCCTTCTTGATTCTTGAGCCGTATAGGTCTCTAGAATCGCATCCGGTGGGGAGCCAAACTCAGGATCGCCCCGGCCGTCAAACCCCATGGGAATCTTTTCCCCCACGTGTCCGGCCCCTGCGGTTTGACCTCCAGGCGCCGCCTCCACGGTTTCTTCCTTTCCACCTTGGCCGGGGTCCTTCTGGGACGAAGCCTCGTTGTTATGCACCTGTTTGGAGGAAGGGGCCTTTGAGGGCGTCCCGCTCTCCATAGCATTTGAGCTCAGCAGGTCCTCTGATGAGGATTGTTTGGTACGGGACCTCACCGGACTACAAAAAAAATATGGCTTAGGTTAAAATACTAAGCCACAATGAGTCCGAACGCTTAAATGTACTCGGATTTTATACACTTACGAGTTCACCAGGGGCTGGGCCCTGGAATCCCATGTCGGGCCGCTATCGGCGGCGGCAGTGGACTCCTCCGGAAGAGGAGCCTTTCCCCTTTTGGGTAGTTCGGCTTCCAAGGGTGCGGAGGTCGTCCTTTTCCTTCTTCCCCCCGCAGGGGATTCATCTTCCTCCTCTTCGTCCTCTTCGGAGGCAGAATGGGCATCAGAACCTTCGGGTATTGTCTCTGAAGTGCCGTGGCGACGAAGGCCGCCCCAGGTCTTTTTGGCCTCCTTCTCGGCCGTCTTCTCCGGCACCTTGTAAGGCGCCGGAACCAGCATCTTCGTCAGAAGTGGGATGGTCGGGTCTTCGGGCAGCGGGACCGGACAATGGATCCGCTCCTCCTTCTTCGTCCAGCCCTGGGAGAGTTGAATAACACGCGTTAAGCGCTTCCTTGGGGTCATGCGGATAGAAAAGTTTGATAAACTCGCCGAACTTGCAGGGCGGGACAGTTGGTACCCGCGGTCCTCGGCGGAGTCCGGCCATGATTTGCTGGACTTGAAAAGCACCTTCCAAATGTCCTTGTGCGAGGAGCCGAAGAACCCTCGCAAGGTTTGGTGCCTGGCCGGATCAAATTCCCATAGTTTGCAAGTTCGATATTGACAGGGCAGTATCCGGTGGACTAACATCACCTGGACTACGTTGACAAGTTCAATGTTCTTGTCTCCCATACCTTTAACGCGCGTCTGGAGCACCGACAGTTCGTCGGACAAGGACCAGACCATGCCTTTCTTAACCCAGGATGTAAGCCGCAGAGGGGCACCGGATCGAAACTCGGGAGAGGCGGCCCATTCCTTGCTGCACAGCTCAGTGATGTAAAACCACTGCTGTTGCCACTCCTTGATAGAATCGTTAAAGGTTCCCGTTGGCCATATGACATTGGGCATCTTGCTCACCATAGTGCCCCCGCACTCGGCGTGCTCACCGCCCACCACCTTGGGCTTCACATTAAAACATTCAGCCATAAAACAAAGTGCGGTGAAATGCGGAGAAAAGCCTCGCACACAACAATGAACGTCGAGATGCTGAGGAAGGAATTGGGGGACAGATCATGAAGATCGATCCCATAATAATACATGATGCCACGGACGAACGGGTGGAGGGGAAACCCTAGCCCACAGACAAAGTGAGGGAGGAATACAACCCTCTCAAGGGGTTTCGGAGTGGGGACTATCTGTCCCGCCGTCGGGAGACGGTCGCTGATTTTCTTGGCCAGATACCCGGCCTCCCGAAGCTTTTTGATATCCTTCTCTCAGACGGTAGAGGCCATCCATTTGCCTCCTGCTCCGGATCTGGACATCTTTGTAAGACCCTTTGTGGGCAGAGAAGGTGAACACTTGGGTGCTGGAGCCTGAGCAGAAGGGAATGAATCAGGAAGAAGGCATGGGTGAAAAGAGTGAATCCTTGTCCCTTTATAAGGGCAGAAGAGGCGATGCGCCTCCCCACTAACCTGGTAAAACCTCTTATTCCCCAAGCGCCGTAATTGATGGCGCAGTTGGGTTACCCACATCCGTATTGATGAGAATCCCATGATAGGGGGACACGATCTCTGCTTCGACAAGACGTGTCAAGAAAACCGCCTCATGATATGTGCAGTGTTGGTTGAGAAAAAATGGTTCGAATAATGACCGGGCCATGGCGTGATGCCATGTTGCTAAACATGTCAGCAGATTAGATTTGTGGAAATATTATTCTCTCTGTGGTGGTATGTGGAATTTGTTACCAGAGCCGCACACTATCCTTGTGTTCAAAATCTTCCATGGAGTATTCGGAGGAAGAACCCACTTTGCAATCCCGAAGACAAATATGCGTGACGGACTCATCGTCATTGAAGCCTGGTTCAGGGGCTACTGAGGAAGTCCTGGATTAGGGGGTCTCCGAACAGCCGGACTATATCCTTTGGCCGGACTATTGGACTATGAAGATACAAGATTGAAGACTTCGTCCCGTGTCCGGATGGGACTCTCCTTGGCGTGGAAGGCAAGCTTGGCAATACGGATATGTAGATCTCCTCCCTTGTAACCGACTCTGTGTAGCCCTAGCCCTTTCCGGTGTCTATATAAACCGGAGGGTTTAATCTGTAGGACAAGAACAATCATACCATAGGCTAGTTTCTAGGGTTTAGCCTATACGATCTCATGGTAGATCAACTCTTGTAATACACATATCATCAAGATCAATCAAGCAGGACGTAGGGTATTACCTCCATCGAGAGGGCCCGAACCTGGGTAAACATCGTGTCCCCTGCCTCCTGTAACCATCCGCCTTAGACGCATAGTTCGGGACCCCCTACTCGAGATCCACCGGTTTTCACAATGACAAAGACCCTTTCGAATTGGGTCAGGTAGCGCGACGACCTCTATATAAAACAATTCGGAGGGCCATTCATCAGGCGCCTTCCTTGGTGTGCCGGATGGATATCTGGTATCGGTGACGCGCCATACTTCGGCTCCGCCCACTTCAAATATTGACCCTTCGTGATTGCACGGGACGAGACAAAACAGCTTCCTCCACAACTCAAAGTGAGCCTCGACGCCCAGGAAAAGTTCGCATAAAGTGATGTAACCCGCAATGTGCAGAATAGAGGCCGGAGTGAAGTTGTGCTACTGGAGGCTGTAATATTCCAGAAGCCCTCGGAGGAACGTATGGATTGGAAATCCAACGCCTCTTAGCAGGTAGGGGACAAAACACACTCGCTCCCCCCGGACGGATTGGGGAAGTCCTCTGCCTGAGTCCCTTCATTGAAGGAAGCTAGCCCCATTCAAATAGGGACTAGATCCACATGGGGAAGGAATCCTTGCGTTTGCAACTTCGTCAATCGGCTATGAGACACGGAACACCTCTCCCACTCGCCTTTCCCTGGGCCGGGACGAGCGGAGGAGCTGGGAACACTAGCCATGCTGGAATAGTTTCTCTTGAGCAGTCTCTACGATTTCTTCTGCGTAGCGCTGAATGGATCTGGGATCCAATCTCTTTAAAATAGGCGCTCTTCCTCGCATGGATGGGGTGTTATTTGCAAAAATACCCTGACTTTCCACATTCACTCGACACGTGGAGGACAAAGATTATTCAACGCGCAGAAGCCAAGGAGGCGACATTGGATCAATGGTCGAATATATTACTTGGAGATCATCGAAGGGAGAACCCGCCTTGCAATGCTGAAGACAATATGTGTGCCGAGCACCTCGCTATTGAAGACTGGTTCGGGGGCTACTGAGGGAGTCCTGGACTAAGGGGTCCTCGGGCAACCGGCCTGTTATCCATGGGCTGGGCTGATGGGTTGTGAAGACATGAAGGCCGAAGACTGTACCGTGTCCGGATTGGACTCTACTTGGCGTGGAAGGCAAGCTTGGCGACCAAAGATTCCTTCTTATGTAACCAACTCCTTGTAAACCCTAGATCCTCTCGGTGTCTATATAAACCGAAGGGGGTAGTTCGGAAAGGAGACCGCGTATACTCATTACCATACCCATATAGGCTAGACTTCTAGGGTTTAGCCATTACGATCTCGTGGTAGATCAACACTTGTAATACTCATATTCATCAAGATCAATCAGGCAGGAAGTAGGGTATTACCTCCATAGAGAGGGCCCGAACCTAGGTAAACATCGTGTCCCCCATCTCCTGTTACCATCGATCCTAGACTCACAGTTCAGGACCCCCTACCCGAGATCCGCAGGTTTTGACACCGACAGTCTCCTCTCCTCAGGAGACACCCCAACCTTCGGCAGGCGCAGGCTCCGTCGGCGCTCCCGCCCTCATTGAGCACCCAGTGTACTTCGTCAGCACAGCACTGCGGGATGCAAGGGAACGGTACCCCATGCCTCAGAAGCTCTTGCTCGCGCTCTTGGTGGCCTCACGTAAACTGCGGCACTACTTCCAAGGTCACCCAATCAAAGTCGTCTTGGCCTACCCACTGGAGAGGGTACTCAGGAGCCCCAACGCTGCTGGAAGAGTCACCGAATGGAACATCGAGCTACAAGTATTCCAACTGGAGTTCAGCACAACCAGGGTCATCAAGGGAGCCGCGCTCTCCCACTTCATGGAAGAATGGACTGACGTCCCAGGGTTTGAAGCAGGCGAGGACCGATCCCTCTCGCCAGGAAGTGAAGCACCAGATGGCTGGGTCATGTATTTCGATTGCGCGTTCGCACGCCAGGGCGCAGGAGCTAGAGCGGTGCTCATCTCGCCCACTCAGGACAAGCTCTACTACTCCGTGCAGCTCTGCTTCCAGCAAGGCGAGAAGGTCTCCAACAACATCGCGGAGTACGAAGGCCTCATCGCTGGCCTTAAGGCTGTGGTGGACCTGGGGGTGAAGCGCCTCACCATCAGGGGCAACTCGCGGCTCCTCATCAACTTCTCCAACAAGGTATTCGAGCCGAGGGACGAGCACATGGAGACATACCTTGCGGAGGTACGCAAAATGGAAAAGCATTTCCTAGGTCTAGAGTTGCAGCACGCGCCCCGTGGCACCAACAAGGAGGCCGACAACTTCGCCAAAAGGGCGTCCAAGCGACAGCCCCAAGAGCCTGGCGTGTCACACCCTCGATGCGACTATATCTCCCACGTGTCAAGGCACGACTTAGAGGCATAATCACATTGAAGGCATATGTCGCAAGTTAGGCAATCTTCACAACATCCCATGTAAAATAATTCATAAAGGGGAGATAACATAGTTGGCTTACACTCGCCACGTCAATCAAGTACATAAATAATATTACATCAACCAAACACTCATGGCCCGACTACGGCGCCAAAATAAAAGATGACCCAACATGCAACACGGTCCCAATCACCCCCAACTGGGCACCACTACTGATATCAGGAAAGGAAACATAGTAACGTTGAGAGTTTTCGTCGAACTCCCACTTGAGTTCATACGCGTCTCCTGGAGCGGAAACATCAGGCCCTGCATCTGGTGTAATAGTAATCTGTGAGCCACAGGGACTCAGCAATCTCGCACCCTCGCGATCAAGACTATTTAAGCTTATAGGTAAGGCTAGGTAAATATATGTGGAGCTGCAGCAAGCGACTAGCAAGTATGGTGGCTAACTTATTCGCAAAAAGAGAGCGAGAAGAGGAGGCAAAGCGCGAGCGAGAAACAAGAGCAACCTGCGCAAACATTACTCCAACACCGTGTCCACTTCCCGGACTCCGCCGAGAAGAGGCCATCACGGTAACACACTCAGTTGATTCATTTTAATTAATTAAGGTTCAAGTTATCTACAACCGGACATTAACAAATTCCCATCTGCCCATAACCGCGGGCACGGCTTTCGAAAGTTCAAATCCCTGCAGGGGAGTCCCAACTTAGCCCATGACAAGCTCTCACGGTCAACGAAGGAATAGACCTCCTCCCAAGACGTTCCGATCAGACTCGGTATCTCGGTAATTCAAGACACTTCGACAGGTTAAAACAAGACCAGCAACACCGCCCGAATGTGCCGACAAATCCCGATAGGAGCTGCACATATCTCGTTCTCAGGGCACACTCAGATGAGCTCTCCATACAACTAAAACCAAACCTCGAGTTTCCCCGAGGGGGCGCTGCACAGGACTCTAGTTTGGACCAACACTCAGAGGAGCACTGGCCCGGGGGGGTTTAAATAAGATGACCCTCGGGCTCCGGAAACCCAAGGGAAAAAGAGGCTAGGTGGCAAATGGTAAAACCAAGGTTGGGCATTGCTGGAAAAGCTTTAATCAAGGCGAACTATCAAGGGGTTCCCATTATAACCCAACCGCGTAAGGAACGCAAAATCCGGGAACATAACACCGATATGATGGAAACTAGGGCGGCAAGAGTGGAACAAAACACTAGGCGAGAGGCCGAGCCTTCCACCCTTTACCAAGTATATAGATGCATTAAGATAACAAGATAATATAATGATATCCCAAAAAATAAATAATGTTCCAACAAGGAACGGGCTCCAATCTTCACCTGCAACTAGCAACGCTATAAGAGGGGCTGAGCAAAGCGGTAACATAGCCAATCAATGGTTTGCTAGGACAATGGTGGGTTAGAGGTTTGACATGGCAATTTGGGAGGCTTGAAAGCAAGTGGTAGGCATCGTAGCAATGGCATAGCAAAAGAGCGAGCAAACTAGCATAGCAAAGATAGTAGTGATTTCGAGGGTATGATCATCTTGCCTGCACAGTTGTCAGAGTTGACTGGATCCTCAAAAGCAAACTCAACGGGCTCCTCGTTAGTGAACTCGTCTCCCGGCTCTACCCAAATAAGACAAACAAGCAACAAGGACACAATCAACCACGTGCAAGAACCAAACAAGATGATGCGATGATGATATGCTATGCGGGATGTGATGCGGGATGCAAAATGCAAGATGTGACAGGAAATGCAAGAACCTGGCCTCAACATGGAAATCCAAGTGTGCCATTGGAAAGATGAGATGAAATCTCTTGAAAACGATATAAAGAACGCCGGAATCGGAGTTACGGTTTGGAAATGGCAAGCGAAACAAAAATGACTCCGGTCTGCGATTTACAGCAAGTAGCCATCTAAAAGCAATGAGATGAACATGCTACAGCACCCAAACATGACAACACAATACATGGCAGGGATGCACACAAGATGCTTAACAAAAGTCTAGCACTGAGCTACGTCCAATTCATCCGTTAACAGGTTCAAACAAGCACGGCAAAAAATGCATATGGCAAACAGATTTCAGACTTAGTGAAATTAACACTTGTCTGGAATTTCAGATCAGGTAGCCCTCTTCGGAGCCACAAAACTACATGCTACAGGATCTGAACATGGCAAAGTAAAGCATGGCACGGAGATAATCAAAGAGCTTAACAAAAGTCCCTTAGTGACCTTGAGCCAAAAGGGATCATAAAATACAATTGCAAGCATGTGAACATGGCAAAAACATAATCAGTTTTCAGACTTAGTGAAAAACTGACACATGCTGAAATATAACTCAAGTAGACATGTTTACGAGCTCGATGCACTCACTACGGTGCAAGTCATGGCAATAAAAGCATACACCCATTGAGAAGGCACAAAATGCAAGCTATAAATGGCAAGAACAATAGCATAGCATGCACAGATCAACTACAACATCACCGGCAAAATTGCAAACAAGTTGACAATCTGCCCAGATTCACAAAGTAGCAAAAGTAGAGCTCGATTGACTCAAGCTAGGGTGCTCCATAATTGCAAACAAGGACATGGATGGATAGAGTACTACGATATTAACAAAACATCCTTACAGATCATCCTTAAAATAGGCATGGATCACTAGGAAACAACAAGAACATATGGCATCATGAGATAAACAGATCAAGGACTTGGTGGATTTGCTAAGTCCCTGAAAACAGAATTAGCAAGTGCACCACTTTGCAAGCTTGCACAAGTCACCACACACACCAAAAAAATACATGGGTTGCACCTCTGGAAATATGACAAAACCCTTAACAAAACATATGTAGAGCATCCGGGCATATCATGCACATATTAATCATAGAAAAAATGACAAAAACCTAAACGGATTAGCAAATCTGACAACTATCTCAAGTAGCCCTCTTCTAACAGTATTTCGGGCATCAAGATGAGCTCAAATAAAAATGATGCAATGGAATGAAATGATGTACTCTCTGAGATGAACATGTATGCAAAAGCAATGCACATGATGACATGATAAGAGATGCATGACAATGACACAACACACGGAGACAAAGACCCGAACCTGAGAAAATAAATAACTTAACGCCGGAAACGGCAAGAGTTGGAGTACAAATTGGGAAAGTTACATCCGGGGTCTTACATGGCGTCTTCGAGGAGCGGCTCTTCAAGCCCTTCGGCAGCCCCTCCGCTTTTGGGGCCGGCGCCGCCTCGGGAGGAACTCCCCCAACCACCTGCCTTGGGAGCCCCGGCCAGTGGCCCGACCTCGGGAGCGCGCCTACTCTTGGTGCTCAAGCCTCAGGAGGGGTGCTGGACCAAGGAGTTCAAGGAATACCTAACACAAGGGACGCTGTCGGAGAAAGATGAGGATGCGGAGCACGTGGCCCGATAGGCTATGGCATACTTCATCCAGGATGGTGAGTTATATAGGAAGCGGCCAAATGACGTTTCCTTGCGGTGCATATCCAGGGAACAGGGGAACGAGTTGCTAGCTGACATACAAAGTGGAGACTGCGGGCACCACTCGTCATCACGAACCCTCGTCGGCAAGGCATTCCGTAGCGGGTTCTACTGGCCTACGGCACTCAACGACGCGACTGCTACCTCTTGAGCACTGTGTTGGATTTCCTTTAAGAGGAAAGGATGATGCAGCAAAGTAGCGTAAGTATTTCCCTCAGTTTTTGAGAACCAAGGTATCAATCCAGTAGGAGGCCACACGCAAAGTCCCTAGTACTTGCACAAAACAAATAACTCCTTGCAACCAACGCGATAAGGGGTTGTTAATCCCTTCATGGTCATTTACAAGAGTGAGATCTGATAGATATGATAAGATAATATTTTTGGTATTTTTGTGATAAAGATGCAAAGTAAAATAAAAGCAAAGGAAATAACTAAGTATTGGAAGATTAATATGATGAAGATAGACCCGGGGGCCATAGGTTTCATTAGTGGCTTCTCTTGAGAGCATACGTATTCTATGGTGGGTGAACGAATTACTGTTGAGCAATTGACAGAATTGAGCATAGTTATGAGAATATCTACGTATGATCATGTATATAGGCATCACGTCCGAGACAAGTAGACCGACTCCTTCCTGCATCTACTACTATTACTCCACTCATCGACCGCTATCCAGCATGCATCTAGAGTATTAAGTTCATGAAAACAGAGTAACGCCTTAAGCAAGATGACATGATGTAGAGGGATAATCACATGCAATATGATGAAAACCCCATCTTGTTATCCTCGATGGCAACAATACAATACGTGCCTTGCTGCCCCTACTGTCACTAGGAAAGGACACCGCAAGATTGAACCTAAAGCTAAGCACTTCTCCCATTGCAAGAACGATCAATCTAGTAGGCCAAACCAAACTGATAATTCGAAGAGAGTTGCAAAAATAACCAATCATACATAAAATAATTCAGAGAAGATTCAAATAATGTTCATAGATAATCTTAATCATAAACCCACAATTCATCGATCTCAACAAACACCCGCAAAAGAAGATTACATCGAATAGATCTCCACAAGAGAGGGGGAGAACTTTGTATTGAGATCCAAAAAGAGAGAAGAAGCCATCTAGCTAATAACTATGGACCCGAAGGTCTGAGGTAAACTACTCACACTTCATCGGAGAGGCTATGGTGTTGATGTAGAAGCCCTCCGTGATCGATGCCCCCTCGGCGGAGCTCCGGAACAGGCCCCAAGATGGGATCTCGTGGATATAGAAAGTTACGGCGGTGGAATTAGGGTTTTGGCTCCGTATCTGATCGTTTGGGGGTACGTAGGTATATATAGGAGGAAGAAGTACGTCGGTGGAGCAAGGGGGCCCACGAGGGTGGAGGGCGCGCCTGGGGGGGTAGGCGCGCCCCCTACCTCGTGGCCTCCCTGTTGGTTGCTTGACGTAGGGTCCAAGTCTCCTGGTCATGTTCGGTGAGAAAATCACGTTCCCGAAGGTTTCATTCCGTTTGGACTCCGTTTGATATTCCTTTTCTTCGAAACCCTAAAATAGGCAAAAAAAACAGCAATTCTGGGCTGGGCCTCCGGTTAATAGGTTAGTCCCAAAAATAATATAAAAGTGGATAATAAAGCCCAATAATGTCCAAAACAGTAGATAATATAGCATGGAGCAATCAAAAATTATAGATACGTTGGAGACATATCAAGCATCCCCAAGCTTAATTCCTGCTCGTCCTCGAGTAGGTAAATGATAAAAACAGAATTTTTGATGCGGAGTGCTACTTGGCATAATTTTAATGTAATTCTTCTTAATTGTGGTATCAATATTCAGATCTGAAAGATTCAAGACAAAAGTTCATATTGACATAAAAATAATAATACTTCAAGCATACTAACAAAGCAATTATGTCTTCTCAAAATAACATGGCAAAAGAAAGTTATCCCTACAAAATCATATAGTCTGGCTATGCTCCATCTTCACCACAAAAAATATTTAAATCATGCACAACCCCGATGACAAGCCAAGCCAATTGTCCTACTTTTGACATTAAGATAAGAATATTAAAAAATTATTTACCCAGAATATTTTCATTTTATATGACAAGATTCTGCTTATGTAAAAAAGTGTGTCCAAATTTTCATAAGATAAACATCGATGAGTACACTAAGACGATAATGTTTATATACAACAAACAATTGTCTAATCAATACTCACATATACAATCAAACTAACAGGTATTGGCTGACACAAAATTATCAATACGAATCAAACGTACGATACATAATACGAGAGAAAAGTATGAACCTGAATTAGGAGATTTATGATCTAGATTTTGAAGCTATTGTCTCATAACTTTTTTCAACTTCACGCAATACATGAGCATGAGCCATGGATATATCACTATATGTGGGATAGAATGGTGGTTGTGGAGAAGACAAAAAGGGAGAAGATAGTCTCACATCAACTAGGCATATCAACGGGCTATGGAGATGCCCATCAATAGATATCAATGTGAGTGAGTAGGGATTGCCATGCAATGGATGCACTAGAGCTATAAGTATATGAAAGCTCAACAAAAGAAACTAAGTAGGTGTGCATCTAACTTGTTTGCTCATGAAGACCTAGGGCATTTTGAGGAAGCCCATCATTGGAACATTCAAGCCAAGTCTATAATGAAAAACCCCACTAGTATATGAAAGTGACGAAATGAGAGACTCTCTATCATGAATATCATGGTGCTACTTTGAAGCACAAGTGTGGTAAAGGATAGTAACATTGTCCCTTCTCTCTTTTTCTCTCATTTTTTTTTTATTGGCCTTTTCTCCTTTTGTTATGGCCCTTTTCTTCTTTTCTTTTTTTTCATCCGGAGTCTCATCCCGACTTGTGGGGGAATCATAGTCTCCATCATCCTTTCCTCACTGGGAACAATGCTCTAATAATGATGATCATCACACTTTTATTTTCTTACACACTCAACAATTACAACTCGATACTTAGAACAAAATATGACTCTATATGAATGCCTCCGGTGTACCAGGATATGCAATGAATCAAGAGTGACATGAATGAAAGAATTATGAATGGTGGCTTTGCCACAAATACGATGTCAACTACATGATCATGCTAAGCATCATGACAATGATGAGTGTGTCCTAATAAACGGAACGGTGGAAAGTTTCATGGCAATATATCTCGGAATGGCTATGGAAATGCCATAATAGGTAGGTATGGTGGCTGTTTTCAGGAAGGTATATGGTGGGTGTATGATACCGGCGAAAGGTGCGCGGTATTAGAGAGGCTAGCAATGGGGGAAGGAACAAAAGTGCGTATAATCCATGGACTCAACATTAGTCATAAAGAACTCATGTACTTATTGCAAAAATCTATAAGCTATCAAAGCAAAGTATTACGCGCATGCTCCTAGGGGGAAAGATTGGTAGGAAAAGACCATCGCTCGTCCCCGACCGCCACTCATAAGGAGGACAATCAAAAAATAAACCACGCTCCGACTTCATCACATAACGGTTCACCATACGTGCATGCTACGGGAATCACAAACTTTAACACAAGTATTTCTCAAATTCACAACTACTCAACTAGCATGACTCTAATATCACCATCTTCATATCTCAAAACAATTATCATGTATCAAACTTATCATAGTATTCAACACACTCATAAGAAAGTTTTTACTATTCTTGAATACCAAGCGTATTAGGATTATTTAAGCAAATTGCCATGCTATTTAAGACTCTCAAAATAATATAAGTGAAGCATGAGAGATCAATAGTTTCTATAAAACAATTCCACCACCGTGCTCTAAAAAATATAAGTGAAGTACTAGAGCAAAACTATATAACTCAAATGATATAAGCAAAGCACATAGAGTATTCTAACAAATTCCAAATCATGTATGGCTCTCTCAAAAGGTGTGTACAGAAAGGATGATTGTGGTAAACTAAAAAGCAAAGAATCAAATCCTACAAGACGCTCCAAGCAAAACACATATCATGTGGTGAATAAAAATATAGCTCCAGGTAAAGTTACTGATAGAAGTAGACAAAAGAGGGGATGCCTTCCAGGGCATCGCCAAGCTTTGGCTTTTAGGTGTCCTTAGATTATCTTGGGGGTGCCATGGCCATCCCCAATCTTAGGCTCTTACCACTCCTTGTTCCATAATCCATCAAATGTTTACCAAAAACTTGAAAACTTCACAACACAAAACTTAAAGTAGAAAATCTCGTGAGCTCCGTTAGCGAAAAAAACAAAAGACCACTCCAATGTACTGTAATGAACTCATTATTTATTTATATTGGTGTTAAACCTACTGTATTACAACTTCTATATGGTTTATAAACTATTTTACTAGCCATAGATTCATCAAAATAAGCAAACAACTCACGAAAAACAGAATCTGACAAAAACAGAACAGTATGTAGTAATCTGTAGCTAGCGCAAGATATGGAACCCCAAAAATTCTAAAATAAATTTCTGGACGTGAGGAATTTATCTATTAATCATCTGCAAAAATAATTAACTAAATATGACTTTTCACATAAAAATGGCAGCAGTTCTCGTGAGTGCTAAAGTTTCTGTTTGTTACAGCAAGATATCAAGACTTTCCCCAAGTCTTCCCAACGGTTCTACTTGGCACAAACACTAATTAAACACAAAAAACACAACCAAAAGAGATGATAGGTAAATTATTTATTACTAAACAGGAGAAAAAAAGCAAGGAATAAAAATAAAATTGGGTTGCCTCCCAACAAGCGCTATCGTTTAATGCCCCTAGCTAGGCATAAAGCAAGGATAGATCTAGGTATTGCCATCTTTGGTAGGCAATACATAAGTGGCTCTCATAATAGATTCATAAGGTAATTTAATTTTATTTCTAGGAAAGTGTTCCATGCCTTCTTAACGGAAATTGGAATCTAATATTTCCTTCCTTCATATCAATAATTGCACCAATCGTTCTAAGGAAAGGTCTACCAAGAATAATAGAAATGAAGGATTGCAATCTATGTCAAGAACAATAAAATATACAGGCACATAATTCCTATTTGCGACAATAAGAACATCATTAATTCTTCCCATAGGTTTCTTAATAGTGGAATCCACAAGGTGCAAGTTTAGAGAGCAATCATCAAAATCACAGAAACCTAACAGATCACACAAAGTCTTTGGAATCGTGGAAACACTAGCACCCAAATCACACAAAGCATAGAACTCATGATCTTTAATATTAATTTTAATAATTGGTTCCCACTCATCATAAAGTTTTCTAGGGATAGAAACTTCCAACTCAAGTTTTTCTTCATAAGATTGCATCAAGGCATCAACGATATGTTTAGTAAACGCTTTATTTTGACTATAAGCACGAGGAGAATTTAGCACGGATTGAAACAAGGAAATACAACCAATCAAAGAGAAATTTTCATAATTAAATTCCTTGAAATCCAAAATAGTTGGTTTAGCAACATCTAGAGTTTTAATTTCTTCAATCGCACTTTCATCAAATTTAGCATCAAGATCTAAAAACTCCGAATTTTTGGAACACCTTCTAGGTAAAGGTGGATCATATTCAGTCCCATCATTATAAAGATTCATATTGCAAAACAAAGATTTAATAGGGGACACATCAATAACTTTTAGATCTTCATCTTTACTTTCATAGGAACTAGAAGAACACGCTCTTATAAAGGCATCTTTCTTAGCACGCATCCTAGCGATTCTTTGTTCGCACTCATCAATGGAAATTCTCATGGGTTTGAGAGACTCATTGATATCATGCTTAGGAGGAATAGATCTAAGTTTCAAATAATCAACATCAAGAGAAATTCTATCAACGTTCCTAGCCAACTCATCAATCTTAACCAATTTTTATTCAATCAGAGCATTGAAACTCTTTTGTGAAGTAGTAAATTCTTTAATATTAGATTCAAAATCAGAGGGCATCTTATTATAATTTCCATAAGAATTTTTAGGAATTACTATAATTATTAGAGGGATTACTAGGATAAGGCCTAGGATTAAAATTTCCTCTATACGCGTTGTTACCAAAATTGTTCCTACCAACAAAATTCACATCCATAGATTCATTATTATTCTCAATCAAAGTTGACAAGGACAAATCATTAGGATCAGAAGAAACACTCTTACTAGCAAATAATTTCATAAGTTTATCCATCTGTCCACTCAAAACATTAATTTCTTCTATCGCATGCACCTTTTTATTAGTATATCTTTTAGTATGCCATTGAGAATAATTAACCATAATATTATCTAGGAGTTTAGTAGCTTCTCCTAAAGTGATTTCCATAAAAGTGCCTCCCACGGCCGAACTATAAGATTCCTAGAAGCAAAATTCAATCCGGCATAAAAATTTTGTATAATCATCCACAAATTCAAACCATGAGTAGGGCAATTACGTATCATTAATTTCATCCTCTCCCAAGCTTGTGCAACATGTTCATGATCAAGTTGCTTAAAATTAATAATATCGTTTCTAAGGGAGATGATCTTAGCGGGAGGAAAATACTTAGAGATAAAAGCATCTTTGCACTTGTTCCAAGAATCAAAACTATTTTTAGGCAAACACGAAAACCAAGCTTTAGCACGATCTCTAAGCGAAAAAGGAAATAGCTTCAACTTTACAATATCGTTGTCCACATCTTTCTTCTTTTACATATCACACAAATCAACGAAGCTATTTAGATGGGTAGCGGCATCTTCACTAGGAAGGCCGGAAAACGGATCTTTCATGACAAGATTCAACAAAGCGGCATTAATTTCACAAGATTCAGCATCGGTAAGAGGAGCAATCGAAGTGCTAATAAAATCTTTGTTGTTGGTATTGGTAAAGTCACACAATTTAGTGTTATCTTGAGCCATCGTTACAAGCAAGCAATCCAACACACAAGCAAACAAAAAAGCAAGCGGGCAAAAAGAGGCAAATAGAGAAAGAGAGGGACGATAGAGAAAGAGAGGGTGAATAAAACGGCAAGGGTGAAGTGGGGGAGAGGAAAATGAGAGGCAAATGGCAAATAATGTAATGCGGGAGATAAGGGTTGTGATGGGTACTTGGTATGTTGACTTTTGCGTAGACTCACCTGCAACGGTGCTAGAAATGGCTCGTTGTCGGGAGTCAAATCTTGACTCGCGCGAACCTCACCGGCACCGGTGCCAGAAATTCTTCTTGCTACCTCTTGAGAACTGCGTTGGATTTCCTTGAAGAGGAAAGGATGATGCAGCAAAGTAGCATAAGTATTTCCTCAGTTTTTGAGAACCAAGGTATCAATCCAGTAGGAGGCCATGCGCGAAGTCCCTAGTATCTACACAAAACAAATAACTCCTCGCAACCAACGCGATAAGGGGTTTTCAATCCCTTCACGGTCACTTACGAGAGTGAGATCTGATAGATATGATAAGATAATATTTTTGGTATTTTTGTGATAAAGATGCAAAGTAAAATAAAAGCAAAGGAAATAACTAAGTATTGGAAGATTAATATGATGAAGATAGACCCGGGGGCCATAAGTTTTACTAGTGGCTTCTCTCGAGAGCATAAGTATTCTACGGTGGGTGAACGAATTACTCTTGAGCAATCGACAGAATTCACCATAGTTATGAGGATATCTAGGTATGATCATGTATATAGGCATCATGTTCGAGACAAGTAGACCGACTCCTGCCTGCATCTACTACTTTACTCCACTCATCGACCGCTATCCAGCATGCATCTAGAGTATTGAGTTCATGAAAACAGAGTAACGCCTTAAGCAAGATGACATGATGTAGAGGGATAATTCACGCAATATGATAAAAACCCCATCTTCTTATCCTCCATGGCAACAATACAATACGTGCCTTGCTGCCCCTACTGTCACTGGGAAAGGACACCGCAAGATTGAACCCAAAGCTAAGCACTTCTCCCATTGCAAGAAAGATCAATCTAGTAGGCCAAACCAAACTGATAATTCGAAGAGACTTGCAAAGATAACCAATCATAATCATACATAAAAGAATTCGGAGAAGATTCAAATAATGTTCATAGATAATCTTGATCATAAACCCACAATTCATCAGTCTCAACAAACACACCGCAAAAAGAAGATTACATCGAATAGATCTCCACAAGAGAGGGGGAGAACATTGTATTGAGATCCAAAAAAAGAGAAGAAGTCGTCTAGCTAATAACTATGGACCCGAAGGTCTGAGGTAAACTACTCACACTTCATCGGAGAGGCTATGGTGTTGATGTAGAAGCCCTCCGTGATGGATACCTCCTCCGGTGGAGCTCCGGAACAGGCCCCAAGATGGGATCTCGTGGATATAGAAAGTTACGGTGGTGGAATTAGGGTTTTGGCTCTGTATTTGATCGTTTGGGGGTACGTAGGTATATATAGGAGGAAGAA
>NC_053028.1:200774270-200828283 GCF_003073215.2 Triticum urartu | reverse complement strand
CAGGGAAAGTGGTCCTGACAAACGATTCATTCGCCCCAACTTGAATCGACCGAGCGAACCAAGGGCATCTCTAGCATATCCGCCAAACTCATGTCCTATAAAAATAGTATAGGGTTCACCTAAAATGAATTCATCACAATTTGCGGTACGATTTGTATGTTGTCAGAACATATACCGTTTAAACCAAGTGAATTTATAAAATGGTCCCCGAACGACGACTTGATCGAGGTAGGGCTCCATTTCATGATTGATATTTATAATGCGGTTGTCGGTCCTCTTGTGCAGGTTGATCCAATTCCGGAGAGAACGAAACTAGTTGATCTAACGGAGACGACCGATCGTACAAGACAGGCAGGACGCTTTTGGGCTTTTATTGAAAGCGATGACGAAGAACAGGTCGAAGAACAGTTCGAGATACAAGCCTCGACGAATCTGCTTGTGGTTTCTAAGGAGACGGGACCGATGAAACCACCGGAGCTCAATCCGATATCCGATCATCATCGGTCCAAGGTTCAAAGACCCAAGCCGTCCGTGAAACCCTGGATCGGCCCGATACCTAAGGTATTTCGTGAACCCGTTACTTTGTCAGATTTTATTCCGGAATCATGGACTCTAGTTACTCAGAAGAAGAAGGGAAAGAAAGGTCGGCCGCCGCCGCCGCGGTCGCCCGCGACGAGATCGGTCAGCGCAATTCAAGCGGCCAGAAGGGTGCGCTTGAATTTGCTGCTGGGCCAGGGGAACGAAGCGGAAGCGACGTTGATCGTGGGCTCTCTAGGCTCGGGCGAGGCCCAGTTAGAAGCCCAAGCCATGTCTGAATCGCATCTTGCGTGCATGCAAGTAGCACCAGTGCCCTCGTCCTCGTTGATCGCAGCTAGGGTTGAGCGCACACCAAGCTTCCCGACTTTAGGCGTGGGACGCGCAGCCAGGATCCTTTGTGCCGGCAAGATGGCTAGACGCGGACCACCGCCAGCCAGGCATGGGCAGATGCCCACCGTCGGAGCCGCCAGGACCGGCCGAGGCGCTCCGCCTGTAGCAAGGCAAGGGCCGCCCCTAGCGGCGGTTAGTGTGGTGGCGGGACCGCAGGAAGGAACCAGCGGAGCCGGGCGTGGCGCTCCGCCTCCCATGAGGCAGGTGCCGAGGCTTGCCGCTTCAGGACCACAGGCGCCAGTGACAGCTCCTAGGAACATGCGAGAGCCGGAGGAGCCGGCGCAGCCGCTAGCGGCCAAGGCGCCGGCCCTTGGAAGAGGGCGGGGTTCTCACCATGGATGGGATGGTCACGGGCAAGGTGGATACGGCAGAGATGGTCCGAGGAACTGGTACGGACAGTGGGGAGACTATGGTTACGATGCATATGGTGAGGGGCAGCTCCATGGATCATCCTTCGGTGGCTGTCGATGCTTCAATTGGTACAATGGCGGCGGTCCAGGACGTGGATTTCAGGGCCTGCCCGGCAATTTTGTTGAAGGTGTCACCGGCCCCAATGAACATTTTCGGGGAGGTTATCGGCGAGGCGGGAGAGGGGGTGGGAGGCGCCCACCTCCACCGCGGCAGCATCCGCCGCCACCACCGCCGGTCGAGGACTCGACCACCACGGCCCCGGGGTGATGTCGGACCACACAGCCGATGCGGCAGAGGCCACAACTACTTTGCCTGAGGTAGCGGTAGACACGGTCAGGGCCTTGGCGGCGGTAAATATTCCGGCAATTTCTGGAGTCGCTAAAACTAGTGGTGGTGGGGCAGACAAAGGGTCGGACAAAGCAGAGGGAGAAAAACCTTCAAAGTGGGCAATTAAGAAGAAGAAATTGCCTTGCTATATATGTGGCAAACCGGGACACTTTGTGGCAGAGTGTACTAATGAAATTTGTGACTACTGCCTCAGATCGCAGCATGTGACCGGTGAATGCCCACTCTTGTCCGGTCCTAAGCCTGGCATAAAAGTGTGCTGCAAGGAGCTGATGTTCTTTGAGACACCGGAGGTGGCTCCTTTGCCTCAGATGGTTGAGAGTTCTTTCCCAGCAGTGGTTCGGGTTACTAATGGACAGATGACTGAGGCTCAGATTGTGAGGCAACTGCGTGAGCTGGTACCGGTTAATTATCAGTGGCATCTTGACAAGCTTGAGGACCAGGCTTACAAGGTGGATTTTCCCACTAAAGAGGATCAATTGCATATTCTTAAGTGGGGTCTGTGCAGAGTTCCGAGTACCAACATTATCATTGCTTTTGATGAGTGGAAACAGCCAGAGGGTACACCTATAGAGAAGGTTTAGGTACGGTTCTTTGGCGCACCACCTAAACTGATTAATCATTTTCTGATTGCTTGGAGCTTGGGGATCTCTAATTAGCAAGATGGAAAAGGTTGACATGGCCTTCACTCATGCACAGGGGGCCGCGAGGCTGCTGGTCAGTGTTGTGAGTGTTGAGTTCGTGCCAGATATAGTTAGATGGACACATGCTGGAGTCACTTACATTCTAGAAATTGAGATTGAGGACACTCCGACTTCCCAGGATGGGGATGAGATTCAGGATATGGACACAACTGAGGGGAACGGTGCCCCCGGGAATCAGGATAAGGGGCCTGAGAACACACCACAGGAGTCGGCCAAGGGGCCAAATGTGCAACCGAATAAGGCGGATAAGTCTGCCAGGGAGGCGCCACCGTCCACAACTCCGATGAACACACTTCGGTTTGGTTCGTTTGGAGCGAGGTTGGCACCTAGTCGGTTATGGATCAGCAGAATTGAGGCGGATGACCCGGCGGAACTTGAGTTACCACCGGTGATGGTACCTGTTTGTGAGCCGACAATGGTCCTAGACTCCGGACTCATGGTAACGCCGAGAGAGATGTTCGGCACCCCATAGATGGCAGCACAGGTGACACGACACACTTCTGACAGTGGCCCAGACATGATGCTCTCCACGCCTGGTGGTCCGGTGGACACCTGCGGGCTGATAGCGAGTGGGGGGGGGGGGGCGTGGGCAGGAGGCCCGTAGCGCCCGCCCACACATGTCGGGCTCGATCAGCTCAGGAGAGGCGCCTGGACAGGAGGTCTGAGGCGACCTCTCTCATCCGGTGATACCTGGCGAGCTAGGGGATAGGTACGGGCCGCATGCCCGTGGCTAATACTCTGTGCAGGATTCCACCGAGCAGCACCGATAGGGACCGCACCTTCATGATGGTGACGGGAGGAATGGGATCGAGTAGGTGGCTCCATGGTCTCCCTCCCCCTTGTCTACTGTGGGTGATGCATGCTTGACCACGCCCTACCCTTCTTCACCGACGCTCGGGGAAGGGTGTGGGAGTCGGGTGCATACGCCCTGGGTGATGACAGCGGAGGAGCTTATCGCTTTCAGTGGGATCACGGATCTGGTGACGGCTGGAAGGCATGTCAGCAGCCAGATCCAGGGACAGCCGGATGCGGACGACCTGCAGCTAGCGCGCGCCAAGAGGGCGGCCATGCTTCGCGATGTCTAGGCTACTACAGGTATGTCATTTGATAAGAGTTATTCAATTTGGCATTACACAGAGAATGCCATAATTGATAAGGCAAACGACTTAGGAATCTCTTTGGGGTCAAATGAAACCGAGGTTGTAAAATCCGTAAACGATCCTTTAGACTTAGAAGCGAAGAGGGCTTCAAAAATTATTTGCAATCTTGCATCTGTCAAACCTATGAATGACAATGACATGGAAAAGTTAGGAATGGTTTCTCTCGAAAATATTTGTAACAATCTTTTGCCTAGTACGGAGGCTGATGATGAGGAGGGGTCAGAGATTACAGACACCGTAGAGCCTCTAATGATGGAGGGCACATTCTCTTACACCGATGATCCGACATTCCTGAAGGGTGATGAGGAGAAGCCCAAACGACCCTGGAAGCGAAAAATTTATCCTACCTCGGCAGTTCGTAAAGTGCCAGAGTTAAGATTAAGAAAAAAAATTCATGATGGCATATGAAAGGAATCTTTTGGAATAGCACAGGTCTAGCTGACTTGGCTAAACAAAGGTTCTTGGCGGAGACAACGATAGAACAACACTTAGACTTTATGGCACTTTTGGAAACAAGACGAGATAATTTTACATCACAATTCCTTCAACCTCTCTCCGGAGGTATTAATTTTTACTGGCACATCTTACCTCCTAGAGGAAGATCCGGTGGGATTTTACTAGGGGGTCCGGTGTGAAACGCTAGAGGTGCTTAATGTAGTTCGGGGAGATTTTGCGGTTAAGTTTCAGGTGAGATCAAAGTTGGATGGTTTTCAATGGTCTCTTGTTGCTGTATATGGGGCAGCACAACCGGAAAACCAGATTTTTTAGCCGAGTTGGTGCGAATCTGTGGAGATGAAACCCTACCAATTCTAGTCGGGGGGATTTTAATATAATTCGGAGGAGAGATGAAAAGAATAATGATAATTTTGATGGAAGTAGGTCTATGATGTTTAACATGGTTATCGAGAGTCTTAATTTGAGAGAAATTTGAGCTCGCCGGTAGAAAATTTACATGAGCCAATTCGTTACCCACTCCGACTTATGAAAAGTTGGATATGGTACTCGCTAGTTGTAACGCCCACAATGTGGCTATATCTCCCACGTGTCGAGGCACGACTTAGAGGAATAACCGCATTGTGGTTTTGTCACAAGAGGGGTAATCTTCACACAATCCCATGTACTGAATAAGAAAGGGATAAATAGTCGGCCTACAATCACCACTTCACACAAATAACAAGTTAAACAAACATCATCCAGAGTACACTCAGGGTCTGACTACGGAACCAAAAGAAAAGAAGACAACCCCAAGTGCTAGATCCCCGATCGTCCCAACTGGGCTCCACTACTGATCATCATGAAACGAAACATAGTAACGACCAAGGTCCTCGTCGAACTCCCACTTGAGTTCGGTAGCATCACCTGCACTGGTATCATCGGCACCTGCAACTATTTGGAAGTATCCGTGAGTCATGAGGACTCATGTAACGCCCCAAGACCGGAGCTTCAGATGCCTTCCAAGGTTTCCGGGTTTCGTCGTGATATTTGTTTGGTTCGTTGCATCATGTGCATTGCATCATGTCATCATGCCATCTTTTCTCAAAGCTAACTAAAACTCTCTAAATAAATTGCATGGATCTTCGGTCCATTTAAACCGAGGGAATTCACATGGTGATTCTCTTTATAACATATCCTCCCGTTATTAGGGAGCTATATTTAAAATTCCATTGTTTTGGAATCACCCGTGAACCCACTTGCATATTAAATCCCTTGGCCTTTTTCTTCTTCAAGTGTTGACTCTCTAACCTTGCCTTATACCCTTCCGTCATTTTCCAGAGCTCCACCTAAAATTTCAACATTTTTGGACACTTCTATAACCAAGTCCTAGTTCAAACCCATTTGAATTAAATTCAAATGAGTTTGAATTTGTATCTTTCAATCTTGCCGTTTCTATTTTTCTTGGGTCAAACTCATTTTTTGTGAGTCCGGGAAATTTATCCACGAGTCCAACTTCGTTCCCTAACCCCGCCTCTTTCTTTCTTTTTTCTTCTCTTGTTTTCTGTTAAAGAAAACAAGATGGAGAGAGGAGAGCCAGCCCAACTGGGCCTCTCTGACCCGACCCAGGCCGGCCTCCTCTAAGTCCCCCCGCAGCCGACTAGGCCCAGTCTCCAGTGGCCTCTAAGGCCCAGCTGCGCCCCCACCTAATCCTAACCCTAGCCCGATCCCATCTCACTCCCTCGTCTCCCCTTGCGCCGCCAGAGCCCCGCATCGAGCCAGAGAGCCTCGTTCGAACCTTCCTCTCCTCTCGATCCCACTCCTCCTTGTTCCCTTCCACCGCCGCCACACATGCATCGCTCACCAAAGGAGGATCCCCGCAGCCCGATCCCCATCTCCCATCTCTCCCTCCTCTCACTCTCCTCGCAACGCACCAGAGGGGGATCCCTGCGCCCGATCCCTACCCTTGCCTCGTCCCCGGTCGCCTCTCCCTGCTCCTTCCACGACGCCTGCAACCGCTGTTTCCTGCGTCGAGGAGCCGCCGCGCCAAGTCCCTGGAACCGCCAGCGAAGGTCGCCTGTTCGCCCGTCGTCTTGCTTCGCTGGAGGAGAGGACCAGCGCCGCCCCCATTCCCTTCGCTCGCGCCAAGGCCCGCCATCGCCGCCGTTCGAGTTCCTCGCGGGATCCGGCGACCTCCGCCTCGAACACGCCGGCTCCGTCCTGTTCCGCGCATTGTTGTTGCTGCTGGCCATGAGCTCACCTCTGTGACTTCCCCTGCTGCTCCCTGCATCCGGCCTGGGACCGGCCCTTCCTTCCGCATGCACCTCCGGCTGCTGCTGTTGTTGCAACGTCCCTGAGCATGAGCACTTTGCTTCGTCTTCTACCTCCTGCCGAGTTCGGGTGGCCCCTGCTCAAGCCGCCAAGACCGCAGTCAAATGTCCGTGTACGACTACGCAAATACACAAGTCTTCCTGAGCTCACTTGGACGCAAAGTACCACGACGCCTGAAGACCTGGGATTCATCAAGTTCCCACGACGACTTAAGTGTACCATCCGGATCGCCAAGTTCCGCTACCGTCGCCAAAACCCGAGACGAAGTACCCCGACGGTTCATCGAGACCCGCAAGTCACAAGATTGTCCTGGATATCGTCAAGTACCACGACGACCCTCGAAGAGTTCGGATTCGACAAGTTCGACTATGGAATGGGAACCACTACTTCAACTACCGCCGCCGTGATTTTTGACAAGACGTCGTGTGCCTCTACTTCCACTACCGTCACGATGATCACCGATGAATGATAGCACTACTACTTCCCCTACGACTGTCGCAAGAACGGGACCGGCAAGTCCGAAGACCCCAAGTACCACGACACCATTGACATGAATGACTACTTCCTCTTCGACTCGTGAACCTCTACTTCCACTACGATCCGCGAGTACCACTACTTCCACTACGAACTCGAACTGCCACAAAACCGCACGATTCAAAGGTATAACCGCCGAGATGGGCGTCCGAGAACGAATGCTTGTGTTGTATGAGATGCACCCTTTGTCTGCACCGTGTCCGTTTTGTCACTCGTTTCCTTATCGCCAAGTCGTGGGACACCCGGAATCCGGGAGCGCCCCACCATCTTTTACACGCATCCGCACACTTCTCCTTTGCATCGGTATCTCAATCGAGTTACCGGAACCGGAACGCTGCCGTGGCACCGTTTTCGTTATCGTTGCCGTGGCACCCCTTTCCTTTCCACCACGGTGACAAATGCTTCATAATGCTCTTGTCAACTTTTAATAAAAATTGCATAATCTTGAACATGTCCTCTGCATCATGATAATAACATTTAAATGTTTAACTTTGTTGTTGCACCAATTTTCTAAATGCATATGGGGATTTACCGGATTCGTTATTTGTTATATCCGGCCCCATTTAAATTGTTTAGATGGTGTAGTTTTGTTGCGCCTCACCTCTTGCCATGTTTAACAACATTTAATATTGTTGAGTACATAACCGAGAGAGAACTAAATAATCGATGTGGTGTTCCGTCAATATGCAACTCGTTGCATATTGGGCTCCACTTAACTTGTAGTTTTGTTTGTGCACTTTGCCATGCCATGCTTCATTAAACCGGACATGCATCATACTTGATTGTGCATCATGCCTTGTTCATGTGGTGGTTGTACTATGTTGTTTGCTTCTTTCCGGTGTTTCTTCTTCGGGTTAGTTTCGATAACGTCGCGTTTGTGAGGATCCGTTCATCTACGTCCGTTTGTCTTCTTCATGGACTCGTTCTTCTTCCGTGCGGGATTTCAGGCAAGATGACCATACCCTCGAAATCACTTCTATCTTTGCTTGCTAGTTGCTCGCTCTTTTGCTATGCCTATGCTGCGATACCTACCACTTGCTTATCATGCCTCCCATATTGTTAAGCCAAGCCACTAACCCACCTTGTCCTAGCAAACCGTTGTTTGGCTATGTTACCGCTTTGCTCAGCCCCTCTTATAGCGTTGGTAGTTGCAGGTGAAGATTGGAGTTTTGTTCCTTGTTGGAACATGGATATTTTGTTGGGATATCACAATATCTCTTATTTAATTAATGCATCTATATACTTGGTAAAGGGTGGAAGGCTCGGCCTTATGCCTGGTGTTTTGTTCCACTCTTGCTGCCGTAGTTTCCGTCATATCGGTGTTATGTTCCCGGATTTTGCGTTCCTTACACGGTTGGGTTATAATGGGAACCCCCTGACAGTTCGCTTTGAATAAAACTCCTCCAGCAAGGCCCAACCTTGGTTTTACCATTTGCACTAACAACCTACCACCTTCCCTTGGGTTCTGCAGACTCAAGGGTCATCTTTATTTTAACCCCCCGGGCCAGTGCTTCTCTAAGTGTTGGTCCGAAACGGGCAGCCTGCGGGGCCACCTCGGGGCAACTCGAGGGTTGGTTTTACTTGTAGCTTGACCTATCCGGTGTGCCCTGAGAACGAGATACGTGCGACTCCTATCGGTATTTGTTGGCACATCGGGCGGCTTTGCTGGACTTGTTTTACCATTGTCGAGGATGTCTTGTAACCGGGATGCCGAGTCTGATCGTATTTTCTTGGGAGAAGGAAAATACTTCGTTGACCGTGAGAGCTTGTGATGGGCTAAGTTGGGACACCCCTGCAGGGATTGAACTTTCGAAAGCCTTGCCCGCGGTTATGGGCAGATGGGAATTTGTTAATGTCCGGTTGTAGAAAACCTGAAACTTATCTTAATTAAAATGCATCAACCGCATGTGTAACCGTGATGGTCTCTTCTCGGCGGAGTCCGGGAAGTGAACACGGTGTTGGAGTAATACTTGACGTAGGTTGTTTTAGGATCACTTCTTGATCATAGTTGTTCGACCATGCCTTTTCTCTCTCTTCTCGCTCTCATTTGCGTATGTTAGCCACCATACATGCTAGTCGCTTGCTGCAGCTCCACCTCATACCTTTTACCTTACCCATAAGCTTAAATAGTCTTGATCGCGAGGGTGTGAGATTGCTGAGTCCCCGTGACTCACAGATACTTCCAAAAACCAGTTTGCAGGTGCCGATGTTACCGAGCAGGTGACGCAACCAAGCTCAAGGAGGAGTTCGTTGAAGATCTTGTCCTTTGTGTTGTTTCGTTCTAGTTGATCAGTAGTGGAGCCCAGTTGGGTCGATCGGGGATCCGTGTAGCATTTGGGGTAGTCTTCTTTTATTTTGGTTCCGTAGTCGGACCTTGATTGTATCTTGATGATGTAATGCTTTATTCATGTATTGTGTGAAGTGGCGAGTGTAAGCCAACTATGTATCCTTTTCCCTTAATGTATTACATGGGTTGTTGTGAAGATTACCTCACTTGTGACATTGCTTTCAATGCGGTTATGCCTCTAAGTCGTGCTTCGACACGTGGGAGATATAGCCGCATCGAGGGCATTACAAGTTGGTAATCAGAGCCTTCCCCGACTTAGGAGCCCCCTGCTTGATCGAATCGCTGGCATTGTTGAGTCTAGAAAAATGTTTTGAGTCATTTAGGATTATATATATCGGAGAGTAGGATTCTTTTTACTCCTCAGTCCCTTCGTCGCTCTGGTGAGGTATCCTGACGTAGAGTTTTGACTCTTCTCTTCTCAAAATTTCACTAAATTTTTTTAGGATCACGCGGGTATCTTGGAATCGTTCCGATGGTTTTGTGACGAGAACATTGTTCTTGGTGCCTCCTGACATTTAGGGGTTGTGGCAGTGTCCCCGGGAGTTGAGCTTCGAGGTGTTGTCATCACAATTTTATCGTTGCAGTTCTGGAATACCTGAGTTTCGCCGACATCAAAAATCTCTTTTATGCAGTTGTTGGTGAGATAACCTCGACGCCACCCAGTACTGGGGCGGGAGTTCGGGAGTATTGCCATAACTCGTATAACGGATACTTTTCGAAGGTTGAGGTAAACGATTTCCGAAGATTTCTTGGTTATGTGTTGAAGGATGGATACAGCTGGATGTAGGAATTGCTAGATTTGGGTGAGATATTATGCTTCCCCTGTATCCCCAACACCTGATTGCATAACCGGAAAGTTTCGGGAGTTTATAAGTGGGAATTCAAGTAGCTCCTAGGATATCTTTCTGACAGATGCATGTTATGAGATTGGGGTTCGACGTCTAATGGTCCGCCTATCCACGGTTGGTTTTACAGTGGTCTCATTGTGTCTTAAAGAGTCCTTGGCTATGCTGACTCGGGGGCGCTTCGTATGTCATGTGCACTACCTTGTACATGATGGTGCTGTACGATCGAGCCCGTGTGGGCCCCACCACGAAAACTTCGGACGAAATCTCTATCATATGTTTGTTCCGGCTTATTCTGCAAGCCAACCCTTTGATTTTGTTTTCAGTTGTGGTATTCGAGTTGCTTCGAAGTCAAATGTTGATTCCATACCTTTCCTAAGCGGTGTTCTCATATTTCTATGTGGACACTAATCCTTCTTGATCATCGAGATTGTCATGTCAATCCTTTCAACCGGCGTGTTTCTCTTCAAGTGGATTCGATCATTTCAACATCAGCAAGATCAATTATCATTTCTTCTCAACGGTGTTTGTTTCATCCGTCCCAAGTTGCCTTTGTTTTTCCCCCCCCCCCCCCCTTTTTTTTTAAGGACTCAGTTTTCTTAATCAAGTATCCTTTTATTGATGGGAAGTCTCTCCATCCTTTTCCGTCAATGCTCTTCTCCGGTGATTCTCAGGAAGATACTAATGGAGCTTCAGTGTTTTATTCTTCGTTCTCTTTTCTTCTCCGGTGGATCCAATTCAAGCTTTCAGAGTTGATCATATTCCTTTCCTAGTTTTAAATGTGTTCTCAAGCCGGTGCACCTCTGAATCATCCACTTCTCGCTATTCAATTATTCCGGAGTGCTGAAGATATCTCAGAAGACTCAAGTTTCCATTCTCAATTTGCTCAAGTCCTTTTTAAATCGTTCAACGATGTTTTCTTTTGAGTGGGCCCTAACCCACAGGTCTTTTCCCAGGATCTTACCCGACTCTTCTAATTTTCACCGGAGTTATTTTTCAAATTCATCTCAAAGTTTGACGTAAGAATGAATTGTCATCAGTCATATGTATTTCTTCAAGATCGGTCAAATTCTTTTCATCTTTGGCATAATCTCTCATCTTTTAATCATTCTGGAGTATCTCAACAATTCATGGTAGTGTTTCTCGTCGAAATTCTCAGATTTTGAAGACCGAAGAAGAGTTTTCCTCAAAATCTTAACCATTCTCTCAGAGATGCGTAGTTCAAGCTTGATACCATCCTCTCATAATTGTTTTTGATTGTGAGAATTCTTTTCACCTATCCAGAGCAATTCAAGATTCTTTTCAGTTTGATTCTCCGAAGGCCAACATTTCGGGATCATTCATATTCAGCTTTCAGCTCTCGTTCTCCAAATATTACCGGTGCTTCATTCAAGTTTTATCTAAGCAGTTCTTGATCTCTTCGTCCACTTGTATCTAAATACCCTCAAGTATCTTCATTCATTCTTCACATTCTTCCCGGTGAATTGTGCCTTTGCTACGTTCATTTTCAATTCTACCGGTGGTTCGTCGAAGACCTTCTCAAGTTTGAGCTATATATCTCTTAATCCTTTCTACGGGAATAAGTTGTATGCAATCCGTTTGCTCGTCATCAATTTAATTGGTGAAGGTTACACATAATGTAATTCTTATTCTTGTTTCATCCAAGTGATCAATTCCTTCCTTCGGAGTTTGCTCATGACGAATAAATTCTTGATCTCTTTGGTTAATCTTTCTTTTACGGAGCTCCAAGTTATTTCAATTATATAATTTCAAAGCTCCATCTAATCATTGCAAGGTTTCAATCTTATTATTTTCATCCTTCACTTCCTTTTGATCATTCTTTTATTGCCGGAGTTCTCACGAAGGCTCTACATGATGGTTCAGCAAGGATTTAATTCCTTCTCCAAGTGTTCATTGAGATTCTTTTCAGAGGAGCTCAAGCATTCTTCATCTTGCATTCCGAAGTGCAATTCGTTCTATCTTATCTTTTGAGGTGGTGTTATGTCACTCTTGACAATTTCCCTTCATGTTTCACGATTCACAAGTTGTCTGGAATGACATATGTTAAACTCATCTTTTTCATTTCGTTCATGAGATCCTTTGCAATCCATCAATCTCTTCATTGGAGTTATCTTGGGTCATATTTCACCTAAAGTCTTCCATTGGGAATGTTGCTCTATGTGGTGATTACCTATGATCCAAGTTTTATCCTTATCACCTCGGTGGAAGAAGCTCTCTATTCTTTTCTAGCTCTCAATCAAATCTATTATGTCCGTTAGTGGCGGAATTTCACTTCATAGTTTTGAGATGTTCTCCATAAGCCCACTACAATCTTACTCTTTTCGTAGTTGGTTTTCCAACAACTACGTTCGACCTTCTCCTAAAGATGCTTTCAAGCTCATTTGAGGTAGAAGATGTTGTTTTCTTCTCCGTGCCTTTAATTCCATTCTTGTATTTCTTCCGGAGGCATTCTGATGTTGCTCTCTTCACACTTCATCTCGGATTGTGAGGATCATGATTTTTTCATGCTTATCCATTTAACCGGAGTGTTGTTCCCCTTTGCTCAAGTCCTTTTTCATCCTATCAAGTCTTGCATCTCTTTTCTACCGGAGTGCTTTCAACTTCGTTCATCGTCGTTGCTTTCTTTCTTTCAAGTTGTTCAACTTTTCAAGGTTCTTTGGTTTCACTCGTTTGTCAGAGAAGCAACTTAGTTTTACCTCTTCTCTTCCTCTTACTTTTCCCTCCGGTGCCATCCTAGATCTCGGGATGAGATCCTCTCGTAGTGGTGGAGTGTTGTAACGCCCCAAGACCGGAGCTTCAGATGCCTTCCAGGGTTTCCGGGTTTCGTCGTGAGATTTGTTTGGTTCGTTGCATCATGTGCATTGCATCATGTCATCATGCCATCTTTTCTCAAAGCTAACTAAAACTCTCTAAATAAATTTCATGGATCTTTGGTCCATTTAAACCGAGGGAATTCCAGGGAATTACATGGTGATTCTCTTTATAACATATCCTCCCGTTATTAGGGAGCTATATTTAAAATTCCATTGTTTTGGAATCACCCGTGAACCCACTTGCATATTAAATCCCTTGGCCTTTTTCTTCTTCAAGTGTTGACTCTCTAACCTTGCCTTATACCCTTCCGTCATTTTCCAGAGCTCCACCTAAAATTTCAACATTTTTGGACACTTCTATAACCAAGTCCTAGTTCAAACCCATTTGAATTAAATTCAAATGAGTTTGAATTTGTATCTTTCAATCTTGCCGTTTCTATTTTTCTTGGGTCAAACTCATTTTTTGTGAGTCCGGGAAATTTATCTGTGAGTCCAACTTCGTTCCCTAACCCCCCTCTTTCTTTCTTTTTTCTCTTGTTTTCTGTTAAAGAAAATAAGATGGAGAGAGGAGAGCCAGCCCAACTGGGCCTCTCTGACCCGACCCAGGCCGGCCTCCTCTAAGTCTCCCGCAGCCGCCTAGGCCCAGTCTCCAGTGGCCTCTAAGGCCCAGCTGCGCCCCCACCTATCCTAACCCTAGCCCGATCCCATCTCACTCCCTCGGTCTCCCCTTGCGCCGCCAGAGCCCCGCATCGAGCCAGAGAGCCTCGTTCGAACCTTCCTCTCCTCTCGATCCCACTCCTCCTTGTTCCCTTCCACCGCCGCCACACATGCATCGCTCACCAAAGAAGGATCCCCGCAGCCCGATCCCCATCTCCCATCTCTCCCTCCTCTCACTCTCCTCGCAACGCACCAGAGGGGGATCCCTGTGCCCAATCCCTACCCTTGCCTCGTCCCCGGTCGCCTCTCCCTGCTCCTTCCACGATGCCTGCAACCGCTGTTTCCTGCGTCGAGGAGCCGCCGCGCCAAGTCCCTGGAACCGCCAGCGAAGGTCGCCTGTTCGCCCGTCGTCTTGCTTCGCTGCAGGAGAGGACCAGCGCCGCCCCCATTCCCTTCGCTCGCGCCAAGGCCCGCCATCGCCACCGTTCGAGTTCCTCGCGGGATCCGGCGACCTCCGCCTCGAACACGCCGGCTCGTCCCGTTCCGCGCATTGTTGTTGCTGCTGGCCATGAGCTCACCTCTGTGACTTCCCCTGCTGCTTCCTGCATCCGGCCTGGGACCGGCCCTTCCTTCCGCGATGCACCTCCGGCTGCTGCTGTTGTTGCAACGTCCCTGAGCATGAGCACTTTGCTTCGTCTTCTACCTCCTGCCGAGTTCGGGTGGCCCCTGCTCAAGCCGCCAAGACCGCAGTCAAATGTCCGTGTACGACTACGCAAATACACAAGTCTTCCTGAGCTCACTTGGACGCAAAGTACCACGACGCCTGAAGACCTGGGATTCATCAAGTTCCCACGATACTTAAGTGTACCATCCGGATCGCCAAGTTCCGCTACCGTCGCCAAAACCCGAGACGAAGTACCCCTGACGGTTCATCGAGACCCGCAAGTCACAAGATTGTCCTGGATATCGTCAAGTACCACGATGACCCTCGAAGAGTTCGGATTCGACAAGTTCGACTATGGAATGGGAACCACTACTTCAACTACCGCCGCCGTGATTTTTGACAAGACGTCGTGTGCCTCTACTTCCACTACCGTCACGATGATCACCGATGAACGATAGCACTACTACTTCCCCTACGACTGTCGCAAGAACAGGACCGGCAAGTCCGAAGACCCCAAGTACCACGACACCATTGACATGAACGGACTACTTCCTCTTCTACTCGTGAACCTCTACTTCCACTACGATCCACGAGTACCACTACTTCCACTACGAACTCGAACTGCCACAAAACCGCACGCTTCAAAGGTATAACCGCCGAGATGGGCGTTCGAGAACGAATTCTTGTGTTGTATGAGATGCACCCTTTGTCTGCACCGTGTCTGTTTTGTCACTCGTTTCCTTGTCGCCAACTCGTGGGACACCCGGAATCCGGGAGCACCCCACCATCTTTTACACGCATCCGCACACTTCTCCTTTGCATCGGCATCTCAATCGAGTTACCGGAACCGGAACGCTGTCGTGGCGCCATTTTCGTTATCGTTGCCGTGGCACCCCTTTCCTTTCCACCATGGTGACAAATGCTTCATAATGCTCTTGTCAACTTTTAATAAAAATTGCATAATCTTGAACATGTCCTCCGCATCATGATAATAACATTTAAATGTTTAACTTTGTTGTTGCACCAATTTTCTAAATGCATATGGGGATTTACCGGATTCGTTATTTGTTATATCCGGCCCCATTTAAATTGTTTAGATGGTGTAGTTTTGTTGCGCCTCACCTCTTGCCATGTTTAACAACATTTAATATTGTGTTGAGTACCATAACCGGAGAGAACTAAATAATCGATGTGGTGTTCCGTCAATATGCAACTCGTTGCATATTGGCTCCACTTAACTTGTAGTTTTGTTTGTGCACTTTGCCATGCCATGCTTCATTAAACCGGACATGCATCATACTTGATTGTGCATCATGCCTTTTATGTGTGGTTGTTTACTATGTTGTTTGCTTCTTTCCGGTGTTTTCTTCTAGGTTAGTTCCGATAACGTCGCGTTTGTGAGGATCGTTCGACTACGTCCGTTTGTCTTCTTCATGGACTCGTTCTTCTTCCTTGCGGGATTTCAGGCAAGATGACCATACCCTCGAAATCACTTCTATCTTTGCTTGCTAGTTGCTCGCTCTTTTGCTATGCCTATGCTGCGATACCTACCACTTGCTTATCATGCCTCCCATATTGTTAAGCCAAGCCTCTAACCCACCTTGTCCTAGCAAACCGTTGTTTGGCTATGTTACCGCTTTGCTCAGCCCCTCTTATAGCGTTGTTAGTTGCAGGTGAAGATTGGAGTTTGTTCCTTGTTGGAACATGGATATTTTGTTGGGATATCACAATATCTCTTATTTAATTAATGCATCTATATACTTGGTAAAGGGTGGAAGGCTCGGCCTTATGCCTGGTGTTTTGTTCCACTCTTGCCGCCCTAGTTTCCGTCATATCGGTGTTATGTTCCCGGATTTTGCGTTCCTTACACGGTTGGGTTATAATGGGAACCCCGGAACCCCTTGACAGTTCGCTTTGAATAAAACTCCTCCAGCAAGGCCCAACCTTGGTTTTACCATTTGCACTAACAACCTACCACCTTCCCTTGGGTTCTGCAGACTCAAGGGTCATCTTTATTTTAACCCCCCGGGCCAGTGCTTCTCTAAGTGTTGGTCCGAAACGGGCAGCCTGCGGGGCCACCTTGGGGCAACTCGAGGGTTGGTTTTACTCGTAGCTTGACCTATCCGGTGTGCCCTGAGAACGAGATACGTGCGACTCCTATCGGGATTTGTCGGCACATCGGGCGGCTTTGCTGGACTTGTTTTACCATTGTCGAGGATGTCTTGTAACCGGGATGCCGAGTCTGATCGGATTTTCTTGGGAAAGGAATATCCTTCATTGACCGTGAGAGCTTGTGATGGGCTAAGTTGGGACACCCCTGCAGGGATTGAACTTTCGAAAGCCGTGCCCGCGGTTATGGGCAGATGGGAATTTGTTAATGTCTGGTTGTAGAAAACCTGAAACTTATCTTAATTAAAATGCATCAACCGTGTGTGTAACCGTGATGGTCTCTTCTCAGTGGAGTCCGGGAAGTGAGCACGGTGTTGGAGTAATGCTTGACGTAGGTTGTTTTAGGATCACTTCTTGATCATAGTTGTTCGACCGTGCCTTTGCTCTCTCTTCTCGCTCTCATTTGCGTATGTTAGCCACCATACATGCTAGTCGCTTGCTGGAGCTCCACCTCATACCTTTTACCTTACCCATAACCTTAAATAGTCTTGATCACGAGGGTGTGAGATTGCTGAGTCCCCGTGACTCACAGATACTTCAAAAAACCAGTTTGCAGGTGCCGATGTTACCGAGCAGGTGACGCAACCAAGCTCAAGGAGGAGTTCGTTGAAGATCTTGTCCTTTCTGTCGTTTTGTTCTAGTTGATCAATAGTGGAGCCCAGTTGGGTCGATCGGGGATCCGTGTAGCATTTGGGGTAGTCTTCTTTTATTTTGGTTCCGTAGTCGGACCTTGATTGTATCTGGATGATGTAATGATTTATTCATGTATTGTGTGAAGTGGCGAGTGTAAGCCAACTATGTATCCTTTTCCCTTAATGTATTACATGGGTTGTTGTGAAGATTACCTCACTTGCGACATTGCTTTCAATGCGGTTATGCCTCTAAGTCGTGCTTCGACACGTGGGAGATATAGCCGCATCGAGGGTGTTACAACTCAGCAATCTCATACCCGCGAGATCAAGACTATTTAAGCTTATGGGTAGGATAAGGTAAAGAGGTGGAGCTGCAGCAAGCGCTAAGCAAATATGGTGGCTAACATATGCAAATAAGAGTAAGATGAGAAGCTACGCAACGGTCGTGAAGCTAGAAGTGATCAAAAAGTGATCCTGAAACTACTTACGTTCAAACATAACCCAAAATCGTGTTCACTTCCCGGACTCCACCGAAAAGAGACCATCACGTCTACACATGCGGTTGATTCATTTTAATTAAGTTAAGTGTCAAGTTCTCCACAACCAGATATTAACAAATTCCCATCTGCCACATAACCGCGGGCATGGCTCTCGAAAGTTTATACCCTGCAGGGGTGTCCCAACTTAGCCCATCACAAGCTCTCATGGTCAACGAAGGATATTCCTTCTCCCGGAAAGAGCCAATCAGTCTCGGAATCCCGGTTACAAGACATTCCGACAATGGTAAAACAAGACCAGCAAAGCCGCCCGAATGTGCCGACAAATCCCTATAGGAGCTGCACATATCTCGTTCTCAAGGCACACCGGATGGGCAAGACGTCGGGTTGGCATAAACCCTGATTGCCCAGGGGGCGCCAGACATCGCCCAGTTCGGACCAACACTCAGAGGAGCACTGGCCTGGGGGTGTAAAATAAAGATGACCCTCGGGACCACGGAACCCAAGGGAAAAGGCTTAGGATGTCAGGCAACTGTAAAACCAAGGTTGGGCCTTACTGGAGGAGTTTTATTCAAAGCAAACTGTCAAGGGGGTCCCATAACCCCAACCGCGTAAGGAACGCAAAATCAAGGAACATAACACCGGTATGATGGAAACTAGGGCGGCAAGAGTGGAATAAAACACCAGGCAAAAGGCCAAGCCTTCCACCCTTTACCAAGTATATAGATGCATTAATTAAAATAAGAGATAATGATATCCCAACATATCCATGTTCCAACATGGAACAAACTTCAACTTCACCTGCAACTAACAACGCTATAAGAGGGGTTGAGCAAAAGCGGTAACATAGCCAAACAACGGTTTGCTAGGAAGGTGGGTTAGAGGCTGGACATGGCAATATGGGAGGCATGATATAACAAGTGGTAGGTAGCGCGACATAGCGATATAATGAACAACTAGCAAGCAAAGATAGAAGTGATATCGAGGGTAATGGTCATCTTGCCTGAAAAGTTCTCGTTAGGAAGAAGATCGAATAAATGAAGAAGGCAAACGGACGTAGTCGAACGAATCCTCACAACTCCGGAACGAAACCGAAGCTAACGAGAGAAGCAACCCGGAAAGAAGCAAGCAACATAGTAAACAGTCATCACATAAACATGGCGTGATGCACAACCAAGTATGATGCATGTCCGATTTAATGAAACATGGCATGTGAAAGTGCATAAACAAAACTACAAGTTAAGTGGAGATCAATATGCAATGAGTTGCATATTGACGAAACACCACATTCAATTACGTAGTTCTCCCCCGTTTATGTACCCAACAATATTAAATATTATTAAATATGGCAAGGGGTGAAGCATAATAAAACTACTTATCTAGGCCAGTTTAAATGAGACCGGAACAACAAGCAACAAGTCCGGAAAAATCCTCATATGCATATTACGAATTTGGTACCGCTATGCCCTAAACCATATTTTAGAGTTGTTAAACATCCAAGATGAGTGCACCATGTTAACAAGGCATTTTTCTACCCCATTTACATATATAATTTATTTAAAACCGAGCTACGGTTAATTAGTTATGAAATAAACCATTTTAACATGGCAATATGAAAGTTAAATGCAAACAACATTTTAAACATGGATGAAAATAGCATATTATGAAACTAGATGAAATTCTAAGCATTTTACATATATACAATATTTTAATATGATGCATGGTTTGTGAGATACTAAATGCATGAACATGAGGGACTTTTCTGCAAATCTATAAATCTCGGAATACCTAGCAAAATTCGCAGGACTGAAAAAATAGACTCTGGCTGAATCTGAACAGATCTGGGCTGCACAGAATAGCAACAGGAGTAGAAGCGGGCCAAGCCCAAGTGGAATAGAGGAGGGGCGCTGGGGGGGTTTCTCACCATGGGCCATGGTCCATATCACAGGTGAGGTGAGGCCAGAAGGGGGGGCGCTGGGCCTGGCACGACCCATGCGATGGCGTTGGTCAACGCGCGTGGGATCGAGCAGAGGCGCGGCGGCGCCATGCACGTCACCGGTGAGTGGCGGAAGGCGGCGGAGGCTCGGATTGGGGGAGAGTTGGCGGGAATGGATGGATCCAATGGGGACGGGTCTAGATCCAGCCGGAGGAGGGGCCACGGCGACTTGGGGTGGCGGCGGCGAACTCCGGTGGTCCCCTGACGAACTGTAGAACGGGAGGCAGAGAGAGATGAGCTCGAGAGAGAGAGAGAGAGGAATGGAAAAAAGGAGAGGAGAAGGAGACGTCGACCTGGGCGTCGAGGTGGCCGGCGGCCTTGGTCGCCGGCAGGCAGCGCTTGGCGGCGGGGTCGGGGAAGCAGGAGGCGCGGTGGATCGGGAGGAGCGGCGGGGAGCGGGCGACGCTCGGGCCCTGGATGGGCTCGGGCGGGCCTCAGATGGGCTCCCAAGGACGCGGTGGCTGGGGGCGCTGGAGGGGGCGCGTGGAGGCCGCATATTGGAGGGGGAACGGCAGCTTGGCGACGTGGCACCGCCCGGTTTGCTGGAACCGGCGGTGCGGGTGGCGGATAGCGAGCGGAGCGGCGCCAAGTGGCGGCAGGGCAGCGGCTGGCGCGGAACACGATGGAGATGGCGGCGCTGGAGGTTAGGGGAGGGTCTAGGGGTAGGTTTAGACTAGGGTTTTGATAGAAATGGGAGCGGGAGGCCGTCTAATTATAGACAGGGGTCTAGGAGAGGGGGTTTTCATCTGTTTTCGGACCGTTCTATCATCATCGGACGGCTCCGGACAAAGGGGGAACTAGGTGGGCTGTGTAGGATGGTGTGGGCTGAGAGGAGAGAGGGCATCCCGGCAACAGTTTCCGGAGACCGAAAACGTCCGACGATTTGCCCGACTATAATGTCGCTATAGTTATCCGACGAGGCACCAAACGAGCTCCGAATGCGACGAAACTTGACAGGGGGTCTATCTACACTATAATAAGACTGCACACCAACTTTTGTCCCATTCTGAGAAAAAAAATTCAGCCACTTATAAAATAATATTTCGGACATGCCGCGGGAGCGTGCGAGAGTGTCTAGGCTCAGAACGGACAACGAAAAGAACTAGGAAACCCGGACAGATGCAAGTTTTCAAAACATGCAGATGCAATGTGGATGATGACATGGCAAAAATGCAACACGCAAACAAATGACATGGCTACGATGGCGCATAATTGGGAGACACCTGGCGCGTCGGTCTCGGGGCATCACAACACTCCACCACTACAAGAGGATCTCGTCCCGAGATCTAGGATGGCACCGGAGAGAAGCAAAATAGGTAGAGGAGAGGTAAACTAAGTCACTTCTTGGACAAACGAGTGAAACCACGAACCTTGAGAGGTTGAACAAATTGAAATGAAGAATATAGCAAAGACGAACAAAGTTGAAAACAATCCGTTAGAAAAGAGGAACAAGGAACATTACAGGAACCTTGTAGGTTGAAAGACATAAGAAAAGGGTTACAATGGACAAGAAGTACATGCAAGCACTCCGGTTGAAACGAGATGTACGAGGAACGATAAAAATCAATTACGACAACACTCCAGTTGGAAATGGAAGACTTAGAATATGAACTTGGCAAAATGAAAGCACTTGGATGAGACTCCGGTTAGAAGAGGAATGATAGATACACCACTCTGGTTAAAACAAGATAGAGAAGGAATAAGGATGATATAATTTGGACAGCACTCCGACTGTAAATGGAAGGAATTGAACATTGATGTCTACTACACAACCTTCTTCTTATAGACGTTGTTGGGCCTCCAAGTGCAGAGGTTTGTAGGACAGTAGCAAATTTCCCTCAAGTGGATAACCTAAGGTTTATCAATCCGTAGGAGGCGTAGGATGAAGATGGTCTCTCTCAAGCAACCCTGCACCCAAATAACCAAGAGTCTCTTGTGTACCCAACACACCCAATACAATAGTAAATTGTATAAGTGCACTAGTTCGGCGAAGAGATGGTGATACAAGTGGTATATGGATAGTAGATAAAGGTATTTGTAATCTGAAAATATAAAAACAGCAAGGTAACTAATGATAAAAGTGAGCGTAAACGGTATTGCAATGATGGTAAACAAGGCCTAGGGTTCATACTTTCGCTAGTGTAAGTTCCCTCAACAATACTAACATAATTGGATCACATAACTATCCCTCAACATGCAACAGAGTCACTCCAAAGTCACTAATAGCGGAGAATGAACGAAGAGATTATGGTAGGGTACGATACCACCTCAAAGTTATTATTTCCAATCAATTCGTTGGGCTATTCCTATAAGTGTCACAAACAGCCCTAGAGTTCGTACTAGAATAACACCTTAAGACACAAATCAATCAAAACCCTAATGTCACCTAGATACTCCAATGTCACCTCAAGTATCCGTGGGTATGATTATACGATATGCATCACACAATCTCAGATTCATCTATTCAACCAACACAAAGGACCTCAAAGAGTGCCTCAAAGTTCTACCAGAGAATCATGACGAAAACCTGTGCCAACCCCTATGCATAGGTTCATGGGCGGAACCCGCAAGTTGATCACCAAAACATACATCAAGTGAATCACGTGATATCCCATTGTCACCACAGATATGCACGGCAAGACATACATCAAGTGTTCTAAAATCTTTAAAGACTCAATCCGATAAGATTACTTCAAAGGGGAAACTCAATTCATTACAAGAGAGAAGAGGGGGAGGAGAAACATAAGATCCAACTATAATAGCAAAGCTCGCGATACATCAAGATCGTACCGCCTCAAGAACATGAGAGAGAGAGAGATCAAACACATAGCTACTGGTACATACCCTCAGCCCCGAGGGAGAACTACTCCCTCCTCGTCATGGAGAGCATCGGGATGATGAAGATGGCCACCGGAGAAGGATTGCCCCCTCCGGCAGGGTGCTAGAACGGGTCTAGATTGGCTTTCGGTGGCTACGGAGGCTTCTGGCGGCGGAACTCCCGATCTATTGTGCTCACGGATGTTTTTAGGGTATATGGAGATATATAGGCGGAAGAAGTATGTCAGGGGGGCCACGAGGGGCTCACGAGGGTGGAGGGCGCGCCTAGGGGGGGTGAGCGCGCCCCCTTGCCTCGTGACCTCCTCGCAGATCCCCCGACGTGCACTCCAAGTCTTTTGGGCTTCTTTCCTTCCAAAAATGAGTTCCGTGAAGTTTTAGGTCAATTGGACTCCGTTTGGTTTTCCTTTTCTTCGAAACCCTAAAACAGGGTAAAAACAAAAACTGGCACTGGGCTCTGGGTTAATAGGTTAGTCCCAAAAATGATATAAAAGTGTATAATAAAGCCCATAAACATTCAAAACAGTAGATAATATAGCATGGAGCAATCAAAAATTATAGATACGTTGGAGACGTATCAGCATCCCCAAGCTTAATTCCTGCTCATCCTCGAGTAGGTAAATGATAAAAACGGAATTTTTGACGTGGAATGCTAGTTGGCATAATTTCAATGTAATTCTTCTTACATGTGATATGAATATTCAGATCCGAAAGATTCAAGACAAAAGTTCATATTGACATAAAAATAATAATACTTCAAGCATACTAATAAAGCAATTATGTCTTCTCAAAATAACATGGCCAAAGAAAGCTATCCCTACAAAATCATATAGTCTGGCTATGCTCTATCTTCACCACACAAAATATTTAAATCATGCACAACCCTGATGACAAGCCAAGCAATTGTTTCATACTTTTGATGTTCTCAAACTTTTTCAATCTTCACGCAATACATGAGCGTGAGCCATGGACATAACACTATAGGTGGAATAGAATGGTGGTTGTGGAGAAGACAAAAGGGAGAAGATAGTCTCACATCAACTAGGCATATCAACGGGCTATGGAGATGTCCATCAATAGATATCAATGTGAGTGAGTAGGGATTGCCATGCAATGGATGCACTAGAGCTATAAATTTATGAAAGCTCAAAAGAAACTAAGTGGGTGTGCATCCAACTTGCTTGCTCACGAAGACCTCGGGCATTTTGAGGAAGCCCATCATTGGAATATACAAGACAAGTTCTATAATGAAAGATTCCCACTAGTATATGAAAGTGACAACATAGGAGACTCTCTATCATGAAGATCATGGTGCTACTTTGAAGCACAAGTGTGGTAAAAGGATAGTAGCATTGCCCCTTCTCTCTTTTTCTCTCATTTTTTATTTTTTTATTTGGGCCTTTTCTCTTTTTTATGGCCTCTTTTCTTTCCTTTTTTTTTTTTGGGCTTCTTTGGCCTCTTTTCTTTTTATTTTTTTATTCGGGCTTCTTTGGCCTCTTTTATTTATTTTTCGTCCGGAGTCTCATCCCGACTTGTGGGGGAATCATAGTCTCCATCATCCTTTCCTCACTGGGACAATGCTCTAATAATGATGATCATCACACTTTTATTTACTTACAACTCAAGAATTACAACTCGATACTTAGAACAAGATATGACTCTATATGAATGCCTCCGGCGGTGTACCGGGATATGCAATGACTCATGAGTGACATGTATTAAAGAATTATGAATGGTGGCTTTGCCACAAATACGATGTCAACTACATGATCATGCTAAGCAATATGACAATGATGGAGTGTGTCATAAACGGAATAGTGGAAATTTGCATGGCAATATATCTCGGAACGGCTATGGAAATGCCATAATAGGTAGGTATGGTGGCTGTTTTGAGGAAGGTATATGGTGGGTTTATGGTACCGACGAAAGTTGCGCGGTACTAGAGAGGCTAGCAATGGTGGAAGGGTGAGAGTGCGTATAATCCATGGACTCAACATTAGTCATAAAGAACTCACATACTTATTGCAAAAATCTATTAGTTATCGAAACAAAGTACTACGCGCATGCTCCTAGGGGGATAGATTGGTAGGAAAAGACCATCGCTCGTCCCCGACCGCCACTCATAAGGAGGACAATGAATAAATAAATCATGCTCCGATTTCATCACATAACGGTTCACCATACGTGCATGCTACGGGAATCACAAACTTCAACACAAGTATTTCTCAAATTCACAACTACTCAACTAGCATGACTCTAATATCACCATCTCCATATCTCAAAACAATCATCAAGTATCAAACTTCTCATAGTATTCAACACACTCATAAGAGAATTTTATTATTCTTGAATACCTAGCATATTAGGATTTTAAGCAAATTACCATGCTATTTAAGACTCTCAAAATAATATAAGTGAAGCATGAGAGTTCATCTATTTCTTCAAAATAAAACTACCACCATGCTCTAAAAGATATAAGTGAAGCACTAGAGCAAATGACAAACTACTCCGAAAGATATAAGTGAAGATCAATGAGTAGTCGAATAATTATGCAACTCTGTGAAGACTCGCTAACATTTAATAATTTCAGATCTTGGTATTCTATTCAAAAAACAAGCAAAGAAAAATAAAATGACATTCTAAGAATGGCAAACATCATGTGAAGAAGCAAAAACTTAGGATCAACCGAAACTAACCGATAATTGTTGAAGAAGAAAGGTGGGATGCCAACCGGGGCATCCCCAAGCTTAGATGCTTGAGACTTCTTGAAATATTATCTTGGGGTGCCTTGGGAATCCCCAAGCTTTATCTTGTGTGTCTCCTTAATTCCTCTCATATCACGGTCTCCCTAAATCTCAAAAGCTTCATCCACACAAAACTCAACAAGAACTCATGAGATAAGTTAGTATAAACCATTGCCAAAACCTTATCATACTCTACTGTAGCAAATCAGTAAAATTATTATTCAACATTGCATACTAAATGCCTCTGCATATTTAATAGTCCTATCCTCAAATATAATCATTAAAGAAGCAACCATATGCAAACAATGCAAACATAACAGCAATCTGCCTAAACAGGATAGTCTGTAAAGAATGCTGCAACATCCATACTTCTATAGCTCCAAAAATTATGAAAGAAAATTCCAACTGTAGTAAATTTATCAGAGCTTAATATGCAAAAGGTTTCAACATTTTATCACATTCTGACTTTTCTAGGGAATTATTGCAACAGCGGTAAACTTTCTGTTTTCAAACAGCAACATGTGGACTTCTAAAATAGGCATAGTAAAGGCTATCAATTCCACTTTTATTGAAATAAAAGATGAAAAACATTGTTCTAAATAACAGCAAGCAAATCCTAACAAAATAAATTGACGCTCCAAGCAAAACACATATCATGTGGCGAATAAAAATATAGCTCCAAGTAAAGTTACCGATGAACGAAGACAAAGGAGGGGATGCCTTCTGGGGCATCCCCAAGCTTAGGCTCTTGGTTTTCCTTGAATATTAACTTGGGGTGCCTCGGGAATCCCCAATCTTAGGCTCTTGCCACTCCTTATTCCATAGTCCATCGAATCCTTACCCAAAACTTGAAAACTTCACAACACAAAACTTAACAGAAAACTCGTAAGCTCCCTTAGTATAAGAAAATAAATCACCACTTCAAGGTACTGTAATGAACTCATTATATATTTATATTGGTGTAATATCTACTGTATTCCAGCTTCTCTATGGTTCATACCCTCCGATACTACTCATAGATTCATCAAAATAAGCAAACAACACGATGAAAACAGAATCTGTCAAAAACAGAACAGTCTGTTGTAATCTGAATAAAACGTATATTTCTGGAACTCATAAAATTCTAAAATAAATTGCTGGTCCTGAGGAATTTATCTATTAATCATCTTCAAAAAGAATTAACTAAATAGCACTTTCCAAATAAATATGGCAGCAATTCTCGTGAGCGCTAAAGTTTCTGTTTTTTACAGCATGATCAACAAGACTCTCCCCAAGTCTTCCCAAAGGTTCTACTTGGCACAAACACTAATTAAAAGCATAAAACACATCTAAATAGAGGCTAGATGAATTATTTATTACTAAACAGGAACAAAAAGCAAGGAACTAAAATAAAATTGGGTTGTCTCCCAACAAGCGCTATCGTTTAACGCCCCTAGCTAGGCATGATAATGACAATGATGCTCACATAAAAGATAAGAATTGAAATATAGAGAGAGCATCATGAAGAATATGACTAGCACATTTAAGCCTAACCCACTTCCTATGCATAGGGATTTTGTGATCAAACAACTTATGGGAACAATAATCAACTAGCATAGGAAGGCAAAACAAGCATAACTTCAAGATTTTAAGCACATAGAGAGGAAACTTGATATTATTGCAATTCCTACAAGCATATATTCCTCCCTCATAATAATTTTCAGTAGCATCATGAATGAATTCAACAATATAACCAGCACTTAAAGCATTCTTTTCATGATCTACAAACATAGAAATTTTATTACTCTCCACATAAGCAAATTTCTTCTCATGAATTATAGTTGGAGCAAACTCAACAAAATAACTATCATGTGATTGAAAATTAAGATCAAGATGACAAGTTTCATGGTTATCATTATTCTTTAAAGCATACGTGTCATCACAATAATCATCATAGATAGAAGGCATGCTTTCATCATAGTAAATTTGCTCATCAAAGCTTGGGGGGCGAAAAATATCATCTTCATCAAACATAGCTTCCCCAAGCTTGTGGCTTTGCATATCATTAGCATCATGGATATTCAAGGAATTCATACTAACAACATTGCAATCATGCTCATCTTTCAAATATTTTAGTGCCCAACATTCTAATGCATTCTTCTTCTAGCACTTGAGCACAATTTTCCTTTCCATCATACTCACGAAAGATATTAAAAAGGTGAAGCGTATGAGAAAAACTCAATTCCATTTTTTATAGTTTTCTTTTATAAACAAAACTAGTGATAAAACAAGAAACTAAAAGACTCTATTGCAAGATCTAAAGATATACCTTCAAGCACTCACCTCCCCGGCAACGGCGCCAGAAAAGATCTTGATGTCTACTACACAACCTTCTTCTTGTAGACGTTGTTGGGCCTCCAAGTGCAGAGGTTTGTAGGACAGTAGCAAATTTCCCTCAAGTGGATGACCTAAGGTTTATCAATCCGTAGGAGGCATAGGATGAAGATGGTCTCTCTCAAGCAACCCTGCAACCAAATAACAAAGAGTCTCTTGTGTCCCCAACACACCCAATACAATGGTAAATTGTATAGGTGCACTAGTTCGGCGAAGAGATGGTGATACAAGTGGTATATGGATAGTAGATAAAGTTATTTGTAATCTGAAAATATAAAAACAGCAAGGTAACTAATGATAAGAGTGAGTGTAAACGGTATTTCAATGATGGTAAACAAGGCCTAGGGTTCATACTTTCGCTAGTGCAAGTTCCCTCAACAATACTAACATAATTGGATCACATAACTATCCCTCAACATGCAACAAAGAGTCACTCCAAAGTCACTAATAGCGGAGAACGAACGAAGAGATTATGGTAGGGTATGAAACCACCTCAAAGTTATTCTTTCCAATCAATCCATTGGGCTATTCCTATAAGTGTCACAAACAGCCCTAGAGTTCGTACTAGAATAACACCTTAAGACACAAATCAATCAAAACCCTAATGTCACCTAGATACTCCAATGTCACCTCAAGTATCCGTGGGTATGATTATACGATATGCATCACACAATCTCAGATTCATCTATTCAACCAACACAAAGGACCTCAAAGAGTGCCTCAAAGTTCTACTAGAGAATCATGACGAAAACGTGTGCCAACCCCTATGCATAGGTTCATGGGCGGAACCCGCAAGTTGATCACCAAAACATACATCAAGTGAATCACGTGATATCCCATTGTCACCACAGATATGCACGGCAAGACATACATCAAGTGTTCTAAAATCTTTAAAGACTCAATCCGATAAGATTACTTCAAAGGGGAAACTCAATTCATTACAAGAGAGAAGAGGGGGAGGAGAAACATAAGATCCAACTATAATAGCAAAGCTCGCGATACATCAAGATCGTACCGCCTCAAGAACATGAGAGAGAGAGAGAGAGAGATCAAACACATAGCTACTGGTACATACCCTCAGCCCCGAGGGAGAACTACTCCCTCCTCATCATGGAGAGCACCGGGATGATGAAGATGGCCACCGGAGAAGGATTGCCCCCTCCGGCAGGGTGCTAGAACGGGTCTAGATTGGCTTTCGGTGGCTACGGAGGCTTCTGGCGGCGGAACTCCCGATCTATTGTGCTCACGGATGTTTTTAGGGTATATGGAGATATATAGGCGGAAGAAGTATGTCAGGGGGGCCACGAGGGGCTCACGAGGGTGGAGGGCGCGCCCAGGGGGGGTGAGCGCGCCCCCTTGCCTCGTGACCTCCTCGCAGATCCCCCGACGTGCACTCCAAGTCTTTTGGGCTTCTTTCCTTCCAAAAATGAGTTCCGTGAAGTTTTAGGTCAATTGGACTCCGTTTGGTTTTCCTTTTCTTCGAAACCCTAAAACAGGGTAAAAACAAAAACTGGCACTGGGCTCTGGGTTAATAGGTTAGTCCCAAAAATGATATAAAAGTGTATAATAAAGCCCACAAACATTCAAAACAGTAGATAATATAGCATGGAGCAATCAAAAATTATAGATACGTTGGAGACGTATCAAACATGAACTTTACAAGATGAGAGGATACTTAATGAAATCAACGACACACTGCCTCCGGAACTATTGAAAGAATGCCACAAGGGGTAAGAAAGATTTCAGGCAGCACTTCGGTTGAGAAGGGAGGCCAAACCTAATAAGATGAGAGAACTTGAATGGAGGACACGACACTCCGGTTGAATGGATAAGCAAAGGAAATAACATGATCTTTGACAAAAATGGGATGATGGGTCAAATCGTGCAATATCACAATGCCTCCGGAACAAAAGATAGAACGGACTGAAAGTAACGAAGAAGAAAACAACATCTTCTACTTCGAACAAATTTGAAAGAATCCTTCCATAGAGGATTGGACGGAGTTGTTGGGAAATGAACAATGAAAAGAATAAAGTTGTTGTGGGCTTATGGAAAACATCCCAAAACTTGAGGTAAAATTCTACCACTAACGGAATCAATTGCTTTCTTGAGAGCAAGGAAGAGATGAAAACTTCTTTCATCGCGAGAATAGGAGGAAACTTGGATTATTGATAAGCACCACAATAGAAACATTCCTTAGGGAAGGCTTTAGGTGAAATATAACCCAAGATAACTCCAACAAAGAGATTGATGGATTGATTTGAGCTCATGCTCGAAGAAATTGATGGGTTTAACTATCTCATTCTTGACAACTGTTGAATCATGACACACGAAGGGAAATTTTCAAGAGTGACATAACACCACCTCAAAAGATAAGGTAGAATGAATTGCATTTCGGAATGCAAGATGAAAAATACTTGAACTCATCAAAACAAAACATGTGTTGAGCACCCTATTTAATTTTGAGTATAGCTTGGCGGATCATACCTTCGAGAGAAATATTGAAGAACAATTGAAGAATGAAAAGAATCCTTGAGGAACAACCATGTAGAGCCTCCATGAAGAACTCCGGTAATAAAAGGATGATAAAAGAACGAGAAGTTGAAAACACAAGGTGAAGCCTTGCGATGATTTAGATGGAGCTTTGTGAAGAGATAATGCGGAAAACTTGGAACTCCGGAAAAGAAAAGATGAAGCATCTCGAACCTAAAATGTGACATGATGAACAACTCTAGAAAGAAGAAATTACATCACTTGGATGAAACAATAATAAGAATTACGTTATGCATATACTTCACCAATTTAGATCGATGACAAGCAATGGATTTGCATACTACTTATTCTCTTAGAAAGGATTAGGAGAGATATAGCGCAAACTTGGGAAGGTCTTCTGCGAAACAGCGGTAGGATTGAAACAACGTATAAATTAATATGAGAACATAGGAAGAGGAATCTTGAACAAGCCACTGTAAGAATTGAAAATGGAAGTAGCAAAGGCACAATTCACCGGTAAGAATTTGGAAAACGAATGAAGACACTTGAGGGGATTTAGATACATGATAACGAAGAGATCATGAACTGATTAGGGGATATAGTAACAATGCACCGGCCGGTAGAATTGGGGAATGAGAGCTGAATGTTGAGAACGAATAAATCTGAGATGATGAGCTCCGGAGAATCAAACTGAAAAGACTCCTGAATTGCTCTGGATGGGTGAAAAGAATTGTCACAATCAAAACCAATTATGAGGAGATGGCATGAAGCTAGAACCATGAATCTTTGGAAGAACGGGTGAGGATTTAAGAGGAACTCTTCCTTGGTCTTCAAATGCAGAGAATGACGATGGGAAACACCACCACAAATTGTTGAGATACTTCGGAATGAAGAATAGAAAGGTTGAACCAACGATGAAAAGAATTTGAAAGATCTTGGAGAAATACATATGACTGATGATAATTCATTCTTCCGTCAAACTTGGAAAAGAATTTGAGAGTAACTCCGAGAACATTAGAAGAGTCAGGTAAGATCCTGGGAAAAGACCTATGGGTTAGGGCCCACTCAAAAGATATAACGTTGAACGATTTTGAAGAGAGATTGCACCGGTTGATTTAAATGGCTTGAATGAGGTAACAACCACGAAATAACTTGAATGGATTAAGAATGGAAACATGGATCTTCCGATATATCTTCAACACTCCAGAACAAATGATTAAGAGGTGCGTCGACATGAGAAAGCATTTTAAACGCAGGAAATGGTATGATCAACACCGAAAGCTTGAATTGAATCCACCGGAGAAGAAAAAGAATGAAGAATGATGAACTTGAAGCTTCCTTAGTATCACCGGATGAGAACATTGACAGAAAAGAATGGAGAGACTTCCCATCAATAAAATGGATACTTGATTAAGGATTTTGGCTCCATGAAAAAAAAAGGGGGGGGAGGGGGGGAAAACAAATGCAACTTGGGATGGATGAAACAAACACCATTGAAAAGAAGTGATAATTGATCTTGCAAATGTTGAAGCGATCGGCTTAACTTGAAGAGAAGCACGCCAGTTGAGAAGAAATTGAGATGACAAACTTGATAACCGAAAGGATTAGCATTCACATAAAAATATGAGAACACCGCTTAGGGAAGGTATGGAATCAACACTTGACAATGAAGCAACTTGAATACCGCAACTCAAAACAAAACAAAGGATTTGGCTTGCAGAACAAGCCGGAACAAACATATGATAGAGATTTACCCAATCCCATATCATGCATTTGCCGGAAAGATATTCTAGGAGCTACTTGAATTCCCACCTATTAACTCCTAAAACTTTCTGGTTATGCAATCTGGTGTTGGGGATACAGGGAGGCATAATATATATCACACAACTAACAGGCCCTACGCTCCAACTGTATCCATGCGTCAACACATAACCAAGAAAACTCCGGAAATCGTGTACCTCAACCTTCGAAAAGCATCCGTTATACGAGTTACGGCAATACTCCCGAACTCCCTCCCCAGTACTGGGTGGCGTCGAGTTATCTCACTAACAACTGGATAAAAGAGATTTTCGATGTCGGCGAACTCAGGTATTCCAGAACTGCACTGATAAAATTTTGACGACAACACCTTGGAGGTTAACTCCCCGGGACACTGCCACAACCCCTAAATGTCAAGAGGCACCAAGAACAATGTTCTCGTCACAAGAATATCGGAACGATTCCAAGATACCCGCGTGATCCTAAAAAAATCGTGAAATTTGAGGAGAGGAAAGTCAAAACATCTACGTCAGGAGGCCTCACCAGAGCGACGAAGGGACTGAGGAGTAAAAATAATTCTACTCTCCGATATATATAATCCTAAGACTCAAAACACTTTTTTGTTCTAGACTCAACAACGTCAGCGATTCGATCAAGCAGGGGGCTCCTAAGTCGGGGATGGCTCTGATTACCAACTTGTAACGCCCACGATGCGGCTATATCTCCCACGTGTCGAGGCACGACTTAGAGGCATAACCGCATTGTGGTTTTGTCGCAAGAGGGGTAATCTTCACACAATGCCATGTACTGAATAAGAAAGGGATAAATAGTCGGCTTACAATCGCCACTTCACACAAATAACAAGTTAAACATACATCATCCAGAGTACACTCAGGGTCCGACTACGGAACCAAAAGAAAAGGAGACAACCCCAAATGCTAGATCCCCGATCGTCCCAATTGGGCTCCACTATTGATCATCAGGAAACGAAACATAGTAACGACCAAGGTCCTCGTCGAACTCCCACTTGAGTTCAGTAGCATCACCTGCACTGGTATCATCGACACCTGCAACTGTTTGGAAGTATCCATGAGTCACGAGGACTCAGCAATCTCACACCCGCGAGATCAAGACTATTTAAGCTTATGGGTAGGATAAGGTAAAGAGGTGGAGCTGCAGCAAGCGCTAAACAAATATGGTGGCTAAAATATGCAAATAAGGGTAAGATGAGAAGCTACTCACGGTCGTGAAGCTAGAAGTGATCAAGAAGTGATCCTGAAACTACTTACGTTCAAACATAACCCAAAACCATGTTCACTTCCCGGACTCCGCCGAAAAGAGACCATCACGGCTACACGCGCGATTGATTCATTTTAATTAAGTTAAGTGTCAAGTTCTCTACAACCGGATATTAACAAATTCCCATCTGCCACATAACAGCGGGCACGGCTCTTGAAACTTTATACCCCGCAGGGGTGTCCCAACTTAGCCCATCACAATCTCTCATGGTCAAGGAAAGATATTCCTTCTCCCAAAAAGACCCGATCAGTCTCAGAATCCCAGTTACAAGACATTTCGACAATGGTAAAACAAGACGAGCAAAGCCGCCCGAATGTGCTGACAAATCCCGATAGGAGCTGCACATATCTCATTCTCAGGGCACACCGGATGGGCTAGACGTCGGGTTGGCATAGACCTTGGTCGCCCAGGGGCGCTGGACATCGCCTAGTTTGGACCAACACTCAGAGGAGCACTGGTCTGGGGGGTAAAATAAGATGACCCTCGGGTCCGCGGAACCCAAGGGAAAAGGCTTAGGATGTTAGGCAACTGTAAAACCAAGGTTGGGCCTTGCTGGAGGAGTTTTATTCAAAGGGAACTGTCAAGGGGGTCCCATAACCCCTAGCGCGTAAGGAATGCAAAATCAAGGAACATAACACTGGTATGACGGAAACTAGGGCGGCAAGAGTGGAAAACACCAGGCAAAAGGCCGAGCCTTCCACCCTTTACCAAGTATGCATTAATTAAAATAAGAGATAATGATATCCCAACATATCCATGTTCCAACATGGAACAAACTTCAACTTCACCTGCAACTAATAATGCTATAAGAGGGGCTTAGCAAAAGCGGTAACATAGCCAAACAACGGTTTGCTAGGAAGGTGGGTTAGAGGCTGGACATGCAATATGGGAGGCATGATATAACAAGTGGTAGGTAGCGTGACATAGCGATAGAACGAACAACTAGCAGGCAAAGATAGAAGTGATATCGGGGGTAATGGTCATCATGCGTGAAAAGTTCTTGTTAGGAAGAAGATTGAATCCATGAAGAAGGCAAACAGACATAGTCGAACGAATCCTCACAACTCCAAAACGAAACCGAAGCTAACGAGAGAAGCAACCCGGAAAGAAACAAGCAACATAGTAAATAACCATCACATAAACATGGCATGGTGCACAACCAAGTATGATGCATGTTCGATTTAATGAAACATGGCATGGAAAAATGCACAAACAAAACTACAAGTTAAGTGGATCTCAATTTGCAACGAGTTGCATTCTGACAAAACACCACATGCGATTATTTAGTTCTCTCCCGTTTATGTACCCAACAATATTAAATGTTATTAAACATGGCAAGGGGTGAACCATAATAAAACTACCTATCTAGGCAAGTTTAAATGAGGCCGGAACAACAAGCAACAAGTCCGGAAAAATCCTCATATGCATATTATGAATTTGGTACCGTTCTGCCCTAAACCATATTTCAGAGTTGTTAAAACATGCAAGATGAGTGCACCATATTAAACTAGGCATTTTTCTACCCCATTTACATATATAATTTATTTAAAACCGAGCTACGGTTAATTAGTTATGAAATAAACCATTTTAACATGGCAATATGCAAATTAAATGCAAACATCATTTAAACATTTTAAACATGGATGAAAACAGCATATTATGAAACTAGATGAAATTCTAAGCATTTTACATATATACAATATTTTAATATGATGCATGGTTTGTGAGATACTAAATGCATGAACATGAGGGACTTTTCTGCAAATCTATAAATCTCTGAATAAATAGAAAAATTCGTAGGGCTGAAAAAAATAGACTATGGCCAAATCTGAACAGATCTGGGCTGCACAGAATAGCAACAGGAGCAGAATCGGGCCAAGCCCAAGTGGAATAGAGGAGGGGCGCTGGGGGGTTTCTCACCATGGGCCATGGCCCAGATCGGAGGTGAGGTGAGGCCGGAAGGGGGGCGCTGGGCCTGGCGCAGCCCACACGCTCGCGCTGGTCAACGCGCGCGGGATAAAGCAGAGGCGCGACGGTGCCATGCACGTCACCGGCGAGCGGCGGAAGGCGGCGGAGGCTTGGATCCGAGGCGAGTTAGCGGGAATGGATGGATCCAATGGGGAGGGGTCCGGATCCAGCCGGAGGAGGGGCAACAACGACTTGGGGTGGCGGCGGCGAACTCCAACGATCCCCTGACGAACTGCAGAACGGGAGGCAGAGAGAGATGATCTCGGGAGAGAGAGAGAGAGAGGAACGGAAAAAAGGTGAGGAGAATGAGACGTCGACCTGGGCGTCGAGGTGGCCGGCGGCCTTGGTCGCTGGCAGGCGGCGCTTGGCGGCGGAGTCGGGAAAGCGGTAGGCGCGGTGGATCGGGAGGAGCAGCAGGGAGCGGGCGGCGCTCGGGCCCTAGATGGACTCGGGTGGTCCTCATTTGGGCTCCCAGGGCCGCTATGGCTGGGGGCGTTGGAGGGGGCGCGTGGAGGCCGCAGATTGCAGGGGGAGCGGTGGCTTGGCGACGTGGCATCGCCCGGTTGGCTGGAACCGGAGGCACGGGTGGCGTCTAGCGAGCGGAGCGGCGCCAAGTGGTGGCGGGGCAGTGGCTGGCGTGGAACACAATGGAGGTGGTGGCGCTAGAGGTTAGGGGAGGGTCTAGGGGTAGGTTTATACTAGGATTTTGACAGAAATGGGAGGGGGACGCCGTCTATTTATAGATAGGGGTCTATGAGAGGGGGTTTTCATCTGTTTTTGGACCGTTTGATCATCATCGGACGGCCCCGGACAGAGGGGGAACTAAGTGGGCTGTGTAGGAGGGTGTGGGCTGAGAGGAGAGAAGAAAGGGCAGCCGGAAACAGTTTCCGGAGACCAAAAACGTCCGACGATTTGACCGACTATAATCTCGCTATAGTTATCCGATGGGGCATCAAACGAGCTCCGAATGCGACGAAACTTGACAGACGGTCTATACACTATAATAAGACCGCACGCCAACTTTCGTCCCATTCCGAGAAAAATTTTCAGCCACTTATAAAATAATATTTTGGACATGCCGCGGGCGCGTGAGAGAGTGTCTGGGCTCAGAACGGACAACAAAAAGAACCGGGAAACCGGATAGATGCAAGTTTTGAAAACATGCAGATGCAATGCGAATGATGACATGGAAAAAATGCAACACGCAAACAAATGACATTGCTATGACGGCGAATAATTCGGAGACACCTGGCGCGTCGGTCTTGGGGCGTCACACTAGTGTGGAATAAACAAAAGTACCCTTTGGTGTCGGTTCATGCGATGCAGAGAGCGATCTCAGACCACACGCCACTTCTAGTAGACTTGGGAGAGGCTACCCATGTAGCGAATAAAAATGCTTTCTCCTTCGAACTAGGCTGGTTCGAGAAAGAAGGCTTTTTGGAGATCATTGCACGGGAATGGGCTAAGCCAGTTGGTGGAAGAACTAATATTGAGAGATGGCAAAATAAAATTAGACATCTGAGACAATTTTTACAAGGTTAGGCCAGAAATGAGTGGGGTTTACAAACAAGAAAAGGAGCATCTGAGTCAATTAATTAAGGCACTAGATTTAAAAGCTGAAAGCACTCTTCTTACGGCTAATGAGCAAAGATCCAAGTCCGATGCTGAGCAAGGCCTACGAGCTCTCCTGAGAGAGGAGGAGCTCAAATGGGCATTGCGCGCTAAAGTGCTTAAGGTTGTCCAAGGGGATGACAATACACAATTCTTCCATATGGTTGCAAATGGTAAACATAGGAACAAGAAAATCATACAGCTAGAACAGGACGAGGGGACAATTGTGGTTCATGAAAATCTGAAAGCTTATATCTCTAATTACTATAAACAACTTTTTGGGCCCCCGAATACAAGTACGGTGGCGTTAGATGAAGCTGTTATTGGAGATATACCTCAAGTTCAGGCAGAGGAAAATGATATACTCTCTACACCATTTACTGACAAAGAGGTTATGTAGGCAATATCACAAATGAAACCGAATAAAGCACCGGGACCAGATGGGTTTCCAGCTGAATTCTATAAGAAATGTTGGCATATTATTAAGGATGATCTTATGCCTATGTTTCATGATTTTTTCGACAGCCATTTAGAGCTGTTTCATCTTAACTTCGGTACAATTACACTATTGCCAAAGAAAGATGTGGCAGCTTGGATCGAACAATTCAGGCCCATATGTCTTCTTAACGTGAGTTTCAAAATTTTCACAAAGGTTGGAACCAATAGATTGACACAAATTTCTCATTCAGTGGTACAACCAAGCCAGACCGCGTTCTTGCCAGGGCGACACATACTTGATGGAGTGGTCGTTCTGCACAAAATGCTTCATGGGATTCACTCAAAGAAACTAGATGGGGTTATCTTCAAAGTGGATTTTGAGAAGGTGTATGATAAAGTTAAGTGGCCTTTTCTTCAGCAGGCAATGCACATGAAAGGATTTAGCGAGGCCTGGCGAAACCAAGTAGGTAGCCAAGTCCAGAAGGGTAGTGTCGGAATCAAGGTTAACGATGATATCAACCATTACTTTCAGACACATAAGGTGTTAAGGCAAGGGGATTCCATGTCTCCTCTCTTGTTTAATATAGTGGCAGATATGTTGGCTATTCTTATTGGCAGGGCCAAGCAGAATGGTCATGTGGAAGGGTTAGTTCCTCATCTAGTTGATGGAGGAGTATCCAATTTACAGTATGCCGATGACACTATGTTATTCATGGAACATGACATGGCTAAAGCACATAATATGAAACTTATTTTATGTCTCTTCGAACAATTGTCTGGCTTAAAGATAAACTTTCACAAGAGCGAGTTGTTTTGCTTTGGGAAGGCCAAAGACGAGCAAAACACCTATAGACAATTGTTCGGATGTGAATTAGGTGCTTTACCATTCAGTTATTTGGGAATACCGATACATCACCGTAAGTTGTCCAATAAAGAATGGAAATGTCTCAAAGATCGAATTGAAAAAAATTAGCTACTGGAAGGGTAACCTTATGTCATATGGAGGTCCGCTAGTGCTCATTAACTCGGTACTGACTAGTATGCTGATGTTCCTACTTTTGTTCTTAAAAATTCTGAAAGGGGTTTGGAAACGACTTGATTTCTTTAGATCTCATTTCTTCTGGTAGTCTAACGAGGCCAAGAGGAAGTACCGTCTCGCGCGATGGGATATCCTTTGCCGACCAAAAGACCAAGGGGGTCTCGGTATCGAGAACTTAGAAATTAAGAATAAATGCCTTATGAGCAAGTGGCTCTTTAGGTTAGAGACAGAGCCGGAGGGTATGTGGTCACAGATTCTGCGCAATAAATATTTACAGTCGAAAACACTCACCCAGGTTACCATGAGACCGGCTGATTCGTCATTCTGGAAGGGACTTATGCGAATAAAGGACTTGTTCTTCCGTAGGGTCGAAGTCTTGGTTGGCAATGGGATGTCAACAAAATTTTGGGAGGATACGTGGTTAGGAGAGACGCCCCTGGCCGTCCAATATCCCACCCTTTATAACATTGTGCAACGTAAAGAGGATTACGTAGGCATGGTTTTCCAAACAATTCCCTTGAATATCCAGTTCAGACGTGCATTAGTTGGTGAGATATGGACTGCCTCATTTGGTCCGGAGACTGATAGAGGTTCAACTCTCCGACCAGCCGGATTCGACACAATGGAAATTAACCAAAAAAATGGGATTTTTACGATGAGATCTTTCTATATGGATTTGATTAATTCTGGCCCAATCTCAAGATCGTTGCACATTTGGAGGGTTAAGGTCCCTTTGCATATTAAAATCTTTATGTGGTTCGTCCACAAGCAAGTGATTCTCACCAAGGACAACTTAATCAAGAGGAGATGGGTAGGTAGTTCACGGTGTTGTTTTTGTGATCATGATGAAACAATACAACACTTATTCCTTGAATGCCCACTTGCCAAGTTGCTTTGGAGAACGATTCATATAGCCTTTAACATTAATCCTCCAGTTGATATTGCGTCATTGTTTGGGATGTGGTTAGCTGGGGTTGAACAGATTACTGCAGCTCGTATTTGGATTGGAATATGTGCGCTATTGTGGGCTATATGGAACTGTAAGAATGATATGATTTTTAGCAGACAACACACTTTAACTTTCTTGCAGATCATCTTCAGAGCTACAGCTTGGACCCGTACATGGTCCTTACTCACTCCTATGGACTCCAGGGAGCCTTTGGTTACTGGGTGCAACCAATGGGAGATGGTAGCACGGGCTATTTTCAACCGGTTCGGCTGGCGGTCGCATAACATGATAGGAGTCTAGGGAGCTTATCCTGCATATTACCGTATCGGTTATGATTGTCGGCTTGTACTTCTCTTTTTTCCTTTGTTTTGCTCTTCTTGCAAGCTGTAACACTTTCATGACTATTTTGATACTTCGTGGATCTTTAATAAGATGGATGTTGGGGAATGCAGTATTACAAAAAATTTCCTACGATCACGCAAGATCTATCTAGGAGATGCATAGAAACAAGAGGGTGAGTGTGTCCACGTACCCTCGTAGACCAAAAGCGGAAGCATTTAGTAACGCGGTTGATGTAGTCGAACGTCTTCACGACCCGACCGATCCAAGCACCGAATGTATGACACCTCCGCGTTTAGCACACGTTTAGCTCGATGACATCCCTCAATCTCTTGATCCAGTTGAGGACGAGGGAGAGTTCCATCAGCACGACGGCTTGGCTATTGAGGAACATAGGAATTTAAAAAATTTCCTACGCACATGCAAGGTCATGGTGATGCATAGCAACGAGAGGGGAGAGTATGTCTACATACCCTCGTAGACCGAAAGCGGAAGCGTTTATCAACGTGGTTGATGAAGTCGTACACCTTCACGATCCATCCCGATCAAGTACCGAACGTACGACACCTCCGTCTTCAGCACACGTTCAGCTCGATGACGTCCTTGCCTTCTTGATCCAGCACGAGGGGCGAAGTAGTAGATGAGTTCCGATAGCACGACAGTGTGGTGACGGTGTTGGTGAAGAAAAATCTCCACGGGGCTTCGCCTAAGCACTACGAAAACTATTACAGAGGATAAACTAGAGGGGATGGGGTTGCCGGTACACAGCTTGGTGTTTCTTGATGTGTCTTGGGTGCTAGCCCTACCCCTATATTTATATGTTGATCCTTGGGGTCGAAACTTGGAGTAAAAGCCTCCACAAAGTCGGTTTCACCCAAAAGGCAAGAGTCCTTCTCGGACTCCAGGGCCAGACGCCAGGGTTCCCGGCGTCTGGACCCATACGCCAGGGACCCTGGCGTCTGGCCCCTAGACTCCACAAAACTTCCTTTTGCGCTTTCCAAAAACCTTGTGGGCTTTCCCCTTTGGCCCAAATAAAGTGTTCTCGTACCCAAACATTTTGGGAAACATCCGGAAGTCCTTCCGGTGAATTCCGGAACCCTTCCGGAGACCAAACACTATTATCCCATATATCAAACTTTATCTCCGGACCATTCCGGAGTTCCATGCCATGTTCGTGATCTTATCCGGAACTCCACACACCATTCGGTTACCAACATACATAACTCATAAATACTATTTCGTCAACGAACGTTAAGTGTGCGGACCCAATGGGTTCAAGAACTATGTTGATATGACCGAGACACTTCTCTGGTCAATAACCAATAGCGGAACCTGGATGCCCATATTGGCTCCTACATATTCTGCCAAGATCTTTATCGGTCGAACTGCATAACAATATACATTGTTCCCTTTGTCATCGGTATGTTTCTTGCCCGAGACTCGATCGTCGGTATCTCAATACCTAGTGCAATCTCGTTACTGGCAAGTCTCTTTACTCGTTCTATAATGCATCATCCCGTAACAAACTCATTAGTCACATTGCTTGTAAGGCTTGTAGTGATTTGCATTACCGAGAGGGCCCAGAGATACCTCTCCGACAATCAGAGTGACAAATCCTAATCTCGATTCATGCCAACTCAACAATTTACCATCGGAGACACCTGTAGAGCACCTTTATAATCACCCAGTTACGTTGTGACATTTGGTAGCACACAAAGTGTTCCTCCGGTAATCGGGAGTTGCATAATCTCATAGTCATAGGAACATGTATAAGTCATGAAGAAAGCAATAGCAGTAAACTAAAACGATCAAGTGCTAAGCTAACGGAATGGGTCAAGTCAATCACATCATTCTCTAATGATGTGATCCCGTTAATCAAATGACATCTCATGTCTATGGCTAGGAAACTTAACCATCTTTGATTCAATGAGCTAGTCAAGTAGAGGCATACTAGTGACACTTTGTTTGTCTATGTATTCACACATGTACTAAGTTTCTGGTTAATACAATTCTAGCATGAATAATAAACATTTATCATGATATAAGGAAATAAATAAAAACATTATTATTGCCTCTAGGGCATATTTCCTTCAGTCACCCACTTGCACTAGAGTCAATAATCTAGTTCACATCTTTATGTGATTAGTTCACATCTCCATGTTACTAATACCCAAAGGGTTTACTAGAGTCAATAATCTAGTTCTCATTGCTATGTGATTAACACCCAAAGAGTGATCATGTTTTGCTTGTGAGAGAAGTTTAGTCTACGGGTCTGCAACATTCAGATCCGTATGTATTTCGGAAATTTCTATGTCTACAATGCTCTGCACGGAGCTACTCTAGCTAATTGCTCCCACTTTCAATATGTATCCAGATCGAGATTTAGAGTCATCTAGATCGATGTAAAAAGCTTGCCTCGACGTAACTCTTTACGACGAACTCTATCACCTCCATAATCGAGAAATATTTCCTTAGTCCTCTAAGGATAATTTTGACCGCTGTCCAGTGATCTACTCCTAGATCACTGTTGTACTTCCTTGCCAGAATCATGCTAAGGTATACAATAGGACTGGTAAACAGCATAGCACACTTTATAGAACCTATGACTGGGGCATAGGGAATAACTTTTCATTCTCTTTCTATTTTCTGCTGTGGTCGGGTTTCGAGTCTTTACTCAATTTCACACCTTGCAACACAGGCAAGAACTCCTTCTTTGGCTGTTCCATTTTGAACTGCTTCAAAATCTTGTCAAGGTATGTACTCATTGAAAAAACTTATCAAGCGTCTTGATCTATCTCTATAGATCTTGATGCTCAATGTGTAAGTAGCTTCGTCGAGGTCTTTCTTTGAAAAACACTTTTCAAACACTCCTTTATGCTTTCCAAAAAATTCTACATTATTTCCAATCAACAATATGTCATTCAAATATACTTATCAGAAATGCTGTAGTGCTCCCACTCACTTTCTTGTAAATACTGGCTTCACCGCAAGTCTGTATAAAACCATATGCTTTGATCACTTTATCAAAGCATATATTCCAACTTCCGAGATGGTTGCACTAGTCCATAGATGGATCGCTGGAGCTTGCTCACTTTGTTAGCACCTTTTAGGATCGACAAAACCTTCTGGTTGCATCATATACAACTCTTCTTTAAGAAATCCATTAAGGAATATAGTTTTGACATCCATTTTCTAGATTTCATAAAATGCGGCAACTGCTAACATGTTTCGGACAGACTTTTAAGCATCAATACGAGTGAGAAAATCTCATCGTAGTCAACACCTTGAACTTGTCGAAAACATTTTTGAGACAATTCGAGCTTTGTAGATAGTAACACTACTATCAGCGTCTGTCTTCCTCTTGAAAATCCATTTATTCTTAATGACTCACCGATCATCGAGCAAGTCAATCAAAGTCCATACTTTGTTCTCATACATGGATCCCATCTCAGATTTCATGGCCTCAAGCCATTTCGCGGAATCTGGGCTCATCATCGCTTCCTCTGAGTTCGTAGGTTCGTCATGGTCTAGTAACATGATTTCCCGGAAGGATTACGGTACCACTTTGGTGCGGACTATACTATGGTTTTCCTACGAGGTTCGGTAGTAACTTGATCTGAAGTTTCATGATCATCTTCATTAGCTTCCTCACTAATTGGTGTAGAGATCACTAGAACTGATTTCTGTGATGAACTACTTTCCAATTCGGGAGAAGGTACAATTACCTTATCAAGTTCTACATTCCTCCCACTCACTTCTTTCGAGAGAAACTCCTTCTCTAGAAAGGATCCATTCTTAGCAACGAATGTCTTGCCTTAGGATCTGTGATAGAAGGTGTACACAACTGTCTCCTTTGGGTATCCTATGAAGACATATTTCTCCGATCTGGGTTTGAGCTTATCAGGATGAAACTTTTTCACATAAGCGTCGCAACCCCAAACTTTAAGAAATGACAACTTTGGTTTCTTGCCAAACCACAGTCCATATGGCGTCGTCTCAACGGATTTAGATGGTGCCCTATTTAATGTGAATGCAACTGTCTCTAATGCATAACCCCAAAACGATAGTGGTAAATCGGTAACAGGCATCATAGATTGCAGCATATCTAATATAGTACAGTTATGATGTTCGGACACACAATTACGCTGTGGTGTTCCAGGTGGCGTGAGTTGCGAAACTATTCCGCATTGTTCCAAATGAAGACCAAACTCGTAACTCAAATATTCTCCTCCACGATCAGATCGTAGAAACTTTATTTTCTTATTACGATGATTTTCCACTTCACTCTGAAATTATTTGAACTTTTCAAATGTTTCAGATTTATGTTTCATCAAGAAGATATACCCATATCTTACCCAAATCATCTGTGAAGGTCAGAAAATAACGATACCTACCGCGAGCCTCAACACTCATTGGACTGCATACATCAGTATGTATTATTTTCAACAAGTCTGTTGCTCGCTCCATTGTTCCGAAGAACGGATTATTAGTCATCTTGCCCATGAGGCATGGTTCGCAAGCATCAAATGATTCATAATCAAGTGATTCCAAAAGCCCATCAGCATGGATTTTCTTCATGTGCTTTACGCCAATATGACCTAAACGGCAGTGCCACAAATAAGTTGCACAATCATTATTAACTTTTCATCTTTTGGCTTCAATATTATGAATATATGTATCACTACGATTGAGATTCAATAAACCATTCACCTTGGGTGTATGACCATTGAAGGTTTTATTCATGTAAACAGAACAACAATTATTCTCTGACTTTAAATGAATAACCGTATTGCAATAAACATGATCATATCATATTCGTGCTTAACGCAAACACCAAATAACATTTATTTAGGTTCAACACTAATCCCGAAAGTATAGGGAGTGTGCGATGATGATCATATCAATCTTGGAACCACTTCCAACACACATCGTCACTTCACCCTTAACTAGTCTCTGTTCATTCTGCAACTCCCGTTTCGAGTTACTAATCTTAGCAACTGAACTAGTATCAAATACTGAGGGGTTGCTATAAACACTAGTAAAGTACACATTAATAACATGTATATCAAATATACCTTTGTTTACTTTGCCATCCTTCTTATCAACCAAATACTTGGGGTAGTTCTGCTTCCAGTGACCAGTCCCTTTGCAGTAGAAGCACTTAGTATCAGGCTTAGGTCTAGACTTGGGCTTCTTCACTTGAGCAGCAACTTGCTTGCCGTTCTTCTTGAAGTTCCCCTTCTTCCCTTTGCCCTTTTCTTGAAACTAGTGGTCTTGTCAACCATCAACACTTGATGCTTTTCTTGATTTCTACCTTCGTCAATTTCAGCATCACGAAGAGCTTGGGAATTGTTTCCATTATCCCTTGCATATTATAGTTCATCACGAAGTTCCACTAACTTGGTGACAGTGACTAGAGAACTCTGTCAATCACTATCTTATCTAGAAGATTAACTCCCACTTGATTCAAGTGACTGTAGTACTCAGACATTCTGAGCACAAGCTCACTAGCTGAGCTATTCTCTTCCATCTTGTAGGCAAAGTGCTTGTCAAAGGTCTCATACCTTTCGACATGGGCATGAGTCTAAAATACTAATTTCAACTCTTGGAACATCTCATATGCTCCGTGGCGTTCAAAACATCTTTGAAGCCCTGATTCTAAGCCGTAAAGCATGGTGCACTAAACTATCAAACAGTCATCATATCGAGCTTGACAAACATTCATAACGTCTGCATCTGCTCCTGCAATCGGTCTATCACCTAGCGGTGCATCAAGGACATAATTCTTCTGTGCAGCAATGAGGATAATCCTAAGATCATGGATCCAATCCGCATATTTGCTACTAACATCTTTCAACTTAGTTTTTCTCTAGGAACATATCAAAATAAACGGGGAGCTACATCACGAGCTATTGATCTACAACATAGTTATGCAAATACTATCAAGACTAAGTTCATGATAAATTAAAGTTCAATTAATCATATTTAAGAACTCCTACTTAGATAGACATCCCTCTAATCATCTAAGTGATCACGTGATCCAAATCAACTAAACCATAACCGATCATCACGTGAAATGGAGTAGTTTTCAATGGTGAACATCACTATGTTGATCATATCTACTATATGATTCACGCTCGACCTTTCGGTCTCAGTGTTTCGAGGCCATATCTGCATATGCTAGGCTCGTCAAGTTTAACCTGAGTATTCTGCATGTGCAAAACTATCTTACACCCATTGTAGATGAACGTTGAGCTTATCACACCCGATCATCACGTGGTGTCTCGGCACGACGAACTTTGGCAACAGTGCATACTCAGGGAGAACACTTTTTCCTTGAAGTTTAGTGAGATATCCTCTTATAATGCTACCGTCAAACAAAGCAAAATAAGATGCATAAAGGATAAACATCACATGCAATCAATATAAGTGATATGATATGGCCAATATCATTTTGTGCCTTTGATCTCCATCTCCAAAGCACCGTCATGATCACCATCGTCACCGGCGCGACACCTTGATGTCCATCGTAGCATCGTTGTCGTCTCGCCAACTATTGCTTCTACGACTATCACTACCGCTTAGTGATAAAGTAAAGCAATTACATGGCAATTGCATTTCAAACAATAAAGCAACAACCATATGGCTCTTGCCAGTTGCCGATAACTCTGTTACAAAACATGATCATCTCATACCATAAAATATAGCATCATGCCTTGACGATATCACATCACAACATGCCCTGCAAAAACAAGTTAGATGTCCTCTACTTTGTTGTTGCAAGTTTTACGTGGCTGCTATGGGCTGAGCAAGAACCGTTCTTACCTACGCATCAAAACCACAACGATATTTCGTCAAGTTAGTGTTGTTCTAACCACTCGGTTCAACTAAAGTTGGAGAAACTGACACCCGCCAGCCACTTATGACCCACAAGTATAGGGGATCTATCGTAGTCCTTTTGATAAGTAAGACTGTCGAACCCAACGAGGAGCAGAAGGAAACGATAAGCGGTTTCCAGCAAGGTATTCTCTGCAAGTACTAAAATAACTGGTAACAGATAGTTTTGTGATAGGATAATTTGTAACGAGCAACAAGTAACAAAAGTAAATAAATTGCAGCAAGGTGGCCCAATCCTTTTTGTAGCAAAGGACAAGCCTGGAGAAACTCTTATATAAAGAAAAGCGCTCCTGAGGACACGTAGGAATATCGTCAAGCTAGTTTTCATCACGCTCATATGATTCGCGTTCGCTACTTTGATAATTTGGTATGTGGGTGGACCGGTGCTTGGGTGCTGTCCTTACTTGGACAAGCATCCCACTTATGATTAACCTCTGTTGCAAGCATCCGCAACTACAACAAAAGTATTTAGGTAAACCTAACCATAGCATGAAACATATGGATCCAAATCAGCCCCTTATGAAGCAACGCATAAACTAGGGTTTAAGCTTCTGTCACTCTAGCTACCCATCATCTACTTATTACTTCCCAATGCCCTCCTCTAGGCCCAAATAATGGTGAAGTGTCATGTAGTCGACGTTCACATAACACCACTAGAGGAGAGACAACATACATCTCATCAAAATATCAAACGAATACAAAATCCACATGACTACTAATAGCAAGACTTCTCCCATGTCCTCAGGAACAAACGTAACTACTCACAAAGCATAAACATGTTCATAATCAGAGGGGTATTAATATGCATATAGGATCTGAACATATGATCTTCCACCAATTAAACAAACTAGCATCAACTACAAGGAGTAATTAACACTACTAGCAACCTACTAGTACCAATCCCGGACTTGGAGACAAGAATTGGATACAAGAGATGAACTAGGGTTTTGAGAGGAGATGATGCTGATGAAGATGTTGATGGAGATTGCCCTCTCCCGATGAGAGGAGCGTTGGTGATGATGATGGCGATGATTTCCCCCTCCGGGAGGGAAGTTTCCCTGGCAGAACAGCTCCGCCAGAGCCCTAGATTGGTTCGGCCAAGGTTCCGCCTCGTGGCGGCGGAGTTTTGTCTGAGAAGATGGCTTCTTATTTTTTCCCATCGAAAGACTTCATATAGCGGAAGATGGCCACCGGAGGGCCACCAGGGGGCCGACGAGGTAGGGGGGCACGCCCCCCACCCTTGTGGGCAGGGTGTGGCCCCCCTGGTAAACTTCTCCCGCTGAGTATTTTTTATATATTTTGAAAACGTCTTCCGTGAAGTTTCAGGACTTTTGGAGCTGTGCAGAATAGGTCTCTAATATTTGCTCCTTTTCCAGCCCAGAATCCCAACTGCCGGCATTCTCCCTCTTTATGTAAACCTTGTAAAATAAGAGAGAATAGGCATAAGTATTGTGACATAATGTGTAATAACAACCCATAATGCAATAAATATCGATATAAAAGCATGATGCAAAATGGACGTATCAACTCCCGCGAGCTTAGACCTCGCTTGTCCTCAAGCGAAAGCCGAAATCGAAAAATATGTCCACATGTTTAGAGATAGAGGTGTCGATAAAAAATAAAATACGGACATGAGGGCATCATGATCATTCTTAGAACAGCAACTTATATAATTCTTGTCATATAATCTCTTATGCTAGAGTAATAATTCTATCACAATTTCAAGTGTGAATCGTAAACTTCATTGAAAACTAAAAAACTATAATCTCAGTCATTGGAGCAATTGCAATTTATCATAACATAGGAAAGGGTAAATGTATAAGAGCTTTTCAGCAGGTCCACATACTCAACTATCATATAGTCTTTCACAATTGCTGACACTCACGCAATACTTAGGGGTATGGAGTTTTAATCGGACACAGAGAAAGATAGGGGCTTATAGTTTTGCCTCCCAACGTTTTACCTCTAGGGTAATGTCAACAATAATAGTTCATAAAAACTCACATCCAATTAGCCATATATAGCAGGATCTTTCCAACATACTGTGCTTGCCAAAGGATGAAATGTAAAAAGGAAGGGTGAAGATCACCATGACTCTTATGCAAGGTAGGAGATAAAAGTAAAAGATAGGCCCTTCGCAGAGGGAAGCAGAGGTTGTCATGCGCTTTAATGGTTGGATGCACAAAGTCTTAATGCAAGAGAACGTCACTTTATATTGCCACTTGTGATATGGACCTTTATTATGCAGTCTGTCGCTTTTATTTCTTCCATATCACACGATCGTATAAAGCTTATTTTCTCCCACACTAATAAGTCATACATATTTAGAGAGCAATTTTTATTGCTTGCACCGATGAAAACTTACTTAGAGGATCTTACTCAATCCATTGGTAGGTATAGTGGACTCTCATGATAAAACTGGTTTAAGGGTATTTGGAAGCACAAGTAGTATCTCTACTTGGTGCGATAAATTTGGCTAGCATGAGGGGGAAAGGCAAGCTCAACCATGTTCGATGATCCATGATAATATAATTTATCTCAGATGTAAGAAAACACAACCCATTATGTTGTCTTCCTTGTCCAATGTCAACTCTTTAGCATGTCATATTTTAATGAGTGCTCACAATCATAAAAGATGTCCAAGATAGTATATTTATATGTGAAGACCTCTCTTCCTTTATTACTTCCTTTTAATTGCAACGATGACCAAAACTATGCTTGTCAACTCTCAACAACTTTTATTCATCATACTTTTTCTATGTGAGATCATTACTCTCCACAAGATCCACATAATCTCTTTGTTTCTTTTTATTTCTTTCTCTTTTCTTTTGTTCCCTTAGGATCATGGCAAAATAATCAAGCCCTTGACTCAACACTAATCTTTATTATATAGCTCACGGACTCGATTACATAGAAGAATTATAAAGAAAAACTCACAACTAGATCATACTAAAACTTTTATTCTACTAAATCAAGATATTACCAAAAGGATCGAACTAAGAAAAACAGTAAAAATAGAAGTGATGGTGATACGATACCGGGGCACTCCCCAAGCTTGGCAGTTGCCAAGGGGAGTGCCCATACCAGATACTCAATTCTTCTTTGTTGGTGGAGAAGGTGATGGTTTTGTTGATGGCGTAGGCTTGTCGTCCTACTTCCATGGCATGGGCTCACCATCATAGAAGGATGATCAAGTCTCCTGAAACCTCAAATCTGCAGCCAAACTCATCCTCTTGAATCTATATTCATACTCACAATTTTGATTTTTCAGGTCATAGATTTGGGCTTGGAGGTGCTCGATTTTCTCATGAATTTGAAGATGGCCTCCCCAATGTCCTTGACGCGTGAACTCCGTGATCATAATGTGATTGGAATCGAGTCCACGCTCCACCATATCCTACACTTGAAAACTTCTTGCTCCAATGCCTCGAGCCTTGAGTCCATGCTTCCGGTCTTCCTTGGTCCCTCAGCATGGCGGATGTGCAACAACCCCTCGCGCATCTCAATGGTTTGAGGGTGTTGCAGCACTTCTGCGAGGTAGGGGTTGATGACCTTCTCGAAGAACTGGTCCTTGGGGGCGCTTGGAGACGACATGACGACCTGGATCTGTCAGAAAAAGAGCTCGAAACAAAAACAGGAGATTTTTGCGTGATACGGGAATCAAAACCCCCGGGAGATTATATAATGAATTTTTATCGACCAAAATATGTGTCGTGTATGAAAACGGAGTCCGGAGAGCACACGAGGTGCCCACGAGGTAGGGGGGCGCGCCCAGGGGGTAGGGCGTGCCCTCCACCCTCGTGGAGCCCTTGTGTCCTTCCCGGACTGCTTCTTATTTTTCTATTTTTCTAAATATTCCAAAACGGAGAAATATTGCCTTAAAAACTGTTTTGGAGTCGGTTTACTTACCGTACCACATACCTATTCCTTTTCGGAGTCTGAAACGTTCCGGAAAGTGTCCCTTATGTATTCCTCCGGGGTTACGGTTTCAATAACATTGGTTTCAACATTTATGGGATTACCTGAGATATAATGTTTGATTCTTTGACCATTCACCACCTTTGGATTTGTGCCTTCGAAGTTGTTGATTTTTATGGCACCGGAACGATAGACCTCCTCGATAACGTAAGGACCTTCCCATTTAGAGAGAAGTTTTCCTGCAAAAAATCTTAAACAAGAGTTGTATAGTGATACGTCTCCAACGTATCAATAATTTTTGATTGCTCCATGCTATATTATCTACTGTTTTGGACTATATTGGGCTTTATTTTCCACTTTTATATTATTTTTGGGACTAACCTATTCACCGGAGGCCCAGCCCAGAATTGCTGTTTTTTGCCTATTTCAGTGTTTCGAAGAAACGGAATATCAAACGGAGTCCAAACGGAATAAAATCTTCGGGAATGTGATTTTCTCACCGAACGTGATCCAGGAGACTTGGACCCTACTGCAAGGAAGCAAAGAGGTGCTCACGAGGGTAGGGGGCGCCTCCCTGCCTCGTGGGACCCTCGGTGCTCCACCGACGTACTCCTTCCTCCTATATATATCCACGTACCCCCAAACAATCAGAAGGGGAGCCAAAAACCTAATTCCACCGCCGCAACTTTCTGTATCCACGAGATCGCATCTTGGGGCCTGTTCCGGAGCTCCGCCGGAGAGGGCCGTCATCACGGAGGGCTTCTACATCATCATAGCCTCTCCGATGAAGTGTGAGTAGTTTACCTCAGAATTTCGGGTCCATAGTTAGTAGCTAGATGGCTTCTTCTCTCTTTTTGGATCTCAATATAATGTTCTCCCCCTCTCTCGTGGAGATCTATTCGATGTAATCTTCTTCTTTTGCGGTGTGTTTGTTGAGACCGATGAATTGTGGGTTTATGATCAAGTCTATCTATGAACAATATTTGAATCTTCTCTGAATTCTTTTATGTATGATTGGTTATCTTTGCAAGTATCTTCGAATTATCCGTTTGGTTTGGCCAACTAGATTGGTAGTTCTTGCCATGGGAGAAGTGCTTAGCTTTGGATTCGATCTTGCGGTGTTCTTTCCCAGTGACAGAAGGGGCAGCAAGACACATATTGTATCGTTGCCATTGAGGATAACAAGATGGGGTTTATTTCATATTGCATGAATTTATCTCTCTACATCATGTCATCTTGCTTAAAGCGTTACTCTTTTTTTAACCTAATACTCTAGATGCATGCTGGATAGCGGTCGATGAGTGGAGTAATAGTAGTAGATGCAGAATCGTTTCGATCTACTTGTCACGGACGTGATGCCTATATACATGATCATGCCTAGATATTCTCATAACTATGCTCAATTCTGTCAATTGCTCAACAGTAATTTGTTCACCCACCGTAGAAAACTTATGCTCTCGAGAGAAGCCACTAGTGAAACCTATGGCCCCCGGGTCTATTCTCATCATATCAATCTCCATCACTTTTATATTGTTTCGCCATTTACTTTGCTTTTACTTTTTTACTTTGCATCTTTATATCAAAAATACCAAAAATATTCTATCTATCAGATCTCACTCTCGTAAGTGACCGTGAAGGGCTTGACAACCCCTAATCGTGTTGGTTGCGGGTAGCTATCGCTTTGTGCAGGTACGAGGGACTTGAGCGTGGGCTCCTACTGGATTGATACCTTGGTTCTCAAAACTGAGGGAAATACTTACGCTACTCTGCTACATCATTCCTTCCTCTTCGGGGAAAACCAACGCAAGCTCAAGACATAGCATATAGCAATACATAATCACCTACATTAAACTCACGCTTTTGTATCCTTTTATCATGCCATCTTTTAACTTTTTCTTTAAACAACTTGGCATTTTCATAGGCTTGGGTTCTCCATTCATCGAGTGAGCTAATAGAAAATAACCTCTTCTGACCAGCAAGTTTAAAATCATAATTGAGCTATTTAATAGCCCAATATGCCTTGTGTTCTAGTTCGAGAGGTAAGTGACATGCTTTTCCATAAACCATTTTATACAAAGACATACCCATAGGATTTTTTATATGCAGTTCTATAGGCCCATAATGCATCATCAAGTTTCTTGGACCAATTCTTTCTAGATCTATTAACAGTCTTTTGCAAAATTAACTTGAGCTCTCTATTACTCAATTCTACTTGACCGCTAGACTGAGGGTGATAAGGGGATGCAATTCTATGATTAACATCATATTTAGCAAGCATTTTACGGAAAGCACCATGAATAAAATGTGAACCATCATCAGTCATTAAATATCTAGGGACTCCAAATCTCGGAAAAATAACTTTTTAAGTATTTTAATAGAAGTGTTATGATCAACACTACTAGTTGGAATAGCTTCTACCCACTTAGTAACGTAATCAACAATAACTAAAATATGTGTATATCCATTAGAGGCAGGAAAAGGTCCCATATAGTCAAAGCCCCAAACATCAAATGGTTCAATAACGAGTGAATAGTTCATGGGCATTTCTTGACGTCTACTAATATTACCAATTCTCTGACATTCATCACAAGATAAGACAAACTTACGGGCATCCTTGAAGAGAGTAGGCCAACAAAAACCAGATTGCAATACCTTATGTGCAGTCCTATCTCCAGCATGGTGTCCTCCATAAGCTTCGGAGTGACACTTGCATAGGATCTATTCCTGTTCATGCTCAGGTACACAACGTCTAATAATACCATCTACTCCTTCTTTATAAAGATGTGGGTCATCCCAAAAGTAATGCCTCAAATCATAGAAGAACCTTTTCTTTTGCTGGTATGTGAAACTAGGTGGTATAAACTTAGCAACAATGTAATTAGCATAATCAGCATACCATGGAGCAGTATGAGAAGCATTTATAACATTTAATTGCTCATCAGGAAAGCTATCATCAATAGGTAGTGGGTCATCAAGCAAATTTTCTAACCTAGACAAGTTGTCTGCAATGGGGTTCTCAGCTCCCTTTCTATCAACAATATGTAAGTCAAATTCTTGTAGCAAGAGAACCCATCTAATAAGTCTAGGTTTAGCATCTTTATTTTCCATAAGATATTTAATAGTAGCATGATCAGTGTGAATAGTTACTTTAGAATCAACAATATAAGGTATGAACTTATCACAAGCAAATACAACTGCTAATAATTCTTTTTCAGTAGTAACATAATTTCTCTGAGCATTGTCTAGAGTTTTACTAGCATATTGAATAACATTTAGTTTCTTATCAACTCTTTGCCCTAGAACAACACCTACAGCATAATCACTAGCATCACACATAATTTCAAAGGGTAAATTCCAATTAGGTGGCTGAACAATAGGTGCAAAGATCAATGCTTTCTTAAGTATTTCAAATGCTTCTACACAATCATCATCAAAGACAAATGGTATATCTTTTTGTAATAAATTAGTCAGAGGCCGAGAAATTTTGGAGAAGTCCTTAATGAACCTCCTATAAAAACTGGCGTGACCAAGGAAACTTCTTATACCTTTGATGTCCTTGGGACATGGCATCTTTTCAATAGCATCAACCTTGGCTTTATCAACTGCAATACCTCTTTCAGAAACTTTATGCCCCAAGACAATACCTTCATTAACCATAAAGTGGCACTTTTCCCAATTCAAGACAAGATTAGTTTCTTCACATCTCTGCAAAACTCGATCAAGGTTGCTTAAGCAATCATCAAAAGAAGATCCATAGACGGAGAAATCGTCCATGAAAACCTCACAAATCTTTTCACAAAAGTCAGAGAATATAGCCATCATGCATCTTTGAAAGGTAGCAGGTGCATTACATTGTCACACCCTGAT
>NC_053028.1:200749841-200773270 GCF_003073215.2 Triticum urartu | reverse complement strand
TCCGTTTGTCTTCTTCATGGACTCGTTCTTCTTCCTTGCGGGATTTCAGGCAAGATGATCATACCCTCGAAATCACTACTATCTTTGCTTTGCTAGATGCTCGCTCTTTTGCTATGCCTATGCTGCGATACCTACCACTTGCTTATCATGCCACCCATATTGTTGAACCAAGCCTCTAATCCACCTTGTCCTAGCAAACCGTTGATTGGCTATGTTACTGCTTTGCTCAGCCCCTCTTATAGCGTTGTTAGTTGCAGGTGAAGATTGAAGTTTGTTCCTTGTTGGAACATGGAGATGTTGTTCCTTGTTGGAACATGTTTACTTGTTGGGATATCACCATATATCTTATTTAATTAATGCATCTGTATACTTGGTAAAGGTTGGAAGGCTCGGCCTTATGCCTGGTGTTTTGTTCCACTCTTGCCGCCCTAGTTTTCTGTCATATCGGTGGTATGTTCCTGGATTTTGCATTCCTTACGCGGTTGGGCTATTATGGGAACCCCTTGACAGTTCGGCTTAAGTAAAGCTCTTCCAGCAATGCCCAACATTGGTTTTACCATTCGCCACCTAGCCTCTTTTCCCTTGGGTTTCGCGGACTCAAGGGTCATCAGTATTTTAACCCCCCTGGGCCAGTGCTCCTCTGAGTGTTGGTCCACCTGTCAGATGCCGGTGGCCACCAGGGGCAACTCTGGGCTGGCCTACCCGTACCTAAGACAATCTGAGTGTGCCCTGAGAAAGAGATATGTGCAGCTCCTATCGGGATTTGTCGGCACATTCGGGCGGTGTTGCTGGTTTAGTTTTATCCTGTCGAAATGTCTTGTTGTACCGGGATACCGAGTCTGATTGGACTGTCTTGGGAGGAGGTCTATTCCTTCGTTGACTGTGAGAGCTTGTCATGGGCTAAGTTGGGACACCCCTACAGGGATTTGAACTTTCGAAAGCCGTGCCCGCGGTTATGGGCAGATGGGAATTTGTTAACGTCCGGTTGTAGAAAACCTAAACTTGACCTTAATTAAAATGAATCAACAACGTGTGTAACCATGATGGTCTCTTCTCGGCGGAGTCCGGGAAGTGAACATGGTGTTGGAGTTATGCTTGACATAGGTTGTTATAGGATCACTTCTTGATCATTCTTTTATCGACCGTGCTTTGTCTTCTCTCCTCGCTCTCATTTGCGTATGTTAGCCACCATATATGCTAGTCGCTTGCTGCAGCTCCACCTCATACCTTTTACCTTACCCATAAGCTTAAATAGTCTTGATCACGAGGGTGCGAGATTGCTGAGTCCCTGTGGCTCACAGATACTTCCAAAACCAGCTTGCAGGTGCCGATGAGTCCGTGCAGATGACGCAACCAAGCTCAAGAGGAGCTCGATGAAGATCTTGTCCTTTGTGTTGTTTCGTTCTAGTTGGTCAGTAGTGGAGCCCAGTTGGGGTCGATCGGGGACCTTTGTCGCATTTGGGGTTCTTCTTTTATTTTGGTTCCATAGTCGGACCTTGATTGTATTCGGATGATGTAATGTTTTATTAATGTATTGTGTGAAGTGGCGATTGTAAGCCAACTATGTTACTTTTTCCCTTATGTATTACATGGGTTGTGTGAAGATTACCTCACTTGCGACATTGCTTTCAATGCGGTTATGCCTCTAAGTCGTGCTTCGACACGTGGGAGATATAGCCGCATTGAGGGCGTTATACTATCGCACGATGGTTTCAAGTTCTTGGAGGGCCGCTTTGAAGGACTCGAGGGCTACGCCGTAGGCCGAATGACTAAGAGTCGTCGCGGCAAGCTCTACATCGACGATGCAGGCTGGGGCCCCGAGGCCGGCTCAGTTGAGTAGGGGTACCGGGTCCCCTTTGGTGGCATTCACGTTTTCATTGGCAAGATCGGTGAACCGGGCCCTAAGCCGGACATCTGCACCGACCTCATCGAGACGGCTCAGCGTGCGCGATCCGCCCGGGTTAAACCGGCCATGAAGCATGCCTTCGTGGGAGTCATCCATGGAGGAAGTTATGAGGATGGATCAGAATCTCGTGGCGAGACCGTCGTTTTTTTCGATGACGAGTCATCGACCGGGGAAACCGAATCTCTTTATCAGCTACAATATGGCCGGATTGGGGGCTGTTCCGATGGCGACAATATTCTGGACCCCTCTGATCTACCCAACCGAGTTGGAATATTCATGGCCGGCACACAAGCAGCGCTTCATTCTTCGACCGCTATGGCAACAACCTTCGGTTCAGCTGCGGAGATGGCTGCCGGGGCAGGAGGCCCTGTGCGCCCGCCGGCTCAAGTTCTATCAGAGCTATTTGATGCATTGGCTGTGCTTATGGCGGAAGCTAATCCGGCAGATCAGGACGTCCACAACGCGGAGATTGCAAAGATAAAGGAACAGATCACCCAGGCCAAGGCGGATCTGGCAGCTGAGGACACTAGGATGGCCACAAAGCGGGCCGCTTTAGATGCACAAGCCTACAGGCTCATGTTGGACCAGAGCGCGTCGCAGGAAGTCATGAGGAGGAAGTACCAATCCCGTTTGCCTTCGGTTTTCAAGGCCAGAGACCTTTTCAACACCCCAGGAGCAGGAACTAGCAATCCGCTGGAGGGAAACAGGGCGGAAACTCCTGGGACCGGTGCACCGGTTCAGCCTCGTCAGATGGACCCGCCTCGTCAAAACGCTGTTATACCTCAGGCTATTTTAACACCTCCGGGTCACTACTCCAACCCAATGGACAATCTCGTCGCCGCTGCTGCACGGCTGGAGGCCATTCCAATTGAAGGTGACACGCCACAGGCAGTAGAAACATGACGGGTCAAGGAGCTTCTGAGGACAGCTTTGGTCCAACAGGAAGCATACTCGTACAGCCACGACCGAATCCACTCAACCCCCCGTCCAAGCCAGAGCTATAGCAGACATATGGATGAACCGTCAGTGTCGAGTAATGAATGACGTGGAGCACCCCATGGCAACAACCTGGCGGGTGGTGCTGATAACGCTCAGGAAGTGGTGGACCGGGCCCGAGCGTGCAGGGAGGCCGAGTTAGCTGCACAACATCAGGCTCGGCAGCTCACGCCGGTTCGTCCAACTATCTCGATCGAACCTGCTGTTACTTCTAGTTCTTTGGGGGTGCCTTGCCTTGTCCCCGCTTTACGCAATGTGCGCCTGCCCAAAGATTTTAAAGGCCCGTGCAAAGTACCAAATTACACGGCGGATCAACCTCCAGAGACATGGGTGGAGCTATGAGATGGCCATGGAGATGCTTGATGTGGATGACGCGGCGTGTGCGAAATACTTCACCATGATGCTTGAAGGAACGGCCCGTACTTGGTTAAAAAGCTTGTCGGCTAATTCTATCAGTTCATGGGCCCAATTACGAGCCCGGTTTATCAGCAATTTCAAGGATACATGTAAACAGCCTATGTCGATAGTGGACTTAGCTGCCTGCGTCCAGGAGGAAGGAGAATCGACGACTCATTGGGTGCGTCGGGTTTCACAAGTGTTGCATTCATCAGACCGCATCAATGCTGATACCGCTGTATTAACCCTAGAAGGCAACTGCCGGTTTGGGCCCCTAAAGCTGAAGTTGGGACGGATGAAGCGTCATTGCACTGACATGGGAACCCTCATGGCTGCTTTGGTAAAGTATGCTGATTCTGATAGTACCAAGGATCCTGAATCTGATGATGACAAGGCAGGGAAGGGAAAGAGGAATAGCAACTCCAAAGGTCAGCAGCATCACTGGGCAGGCAATGGTGGTGGAGGCAAGCGTAAAGCGGATGATAACACGGACTTTGTGGCTAATACCAACACGCAGGACAATGGCCAGCGACGCAAGGGTAAACCGAAAAATCGCAATGGGGCGCCCAACCCTAACCCAGACCGCCTAAACTATCTACTGAGCCAGCCCTGTCCAAGACATGGGACGAAGGAGGCGCCAGCAAACCACCTTTGGAAGGATTGCTTCATTATGCAGGAGTTCAAGAATTATAATGCTTTCCAGTATGATCACGGCTCCGGCGGTGGCTCAGGGTCCGGGCCGGGTTACGGTGGAGGAAATTCCGGTTCAGGATTTAATGGTAATCCGGGCAGACATAATAATCAAAATAGTCAGCACAACCAGGGTGGTTACAGCCAACAGCAGCAACAGTCAGGTTACCAGAGCAACCCAAAGCAGTTGAGCAGTGGGCAGTACCATGTCTTCACCACTAGCTTGGACAAGCGAGACCGGAAGGTTCAGAGGCGGGCGGTCAACTTTGTTGAACCGGCCATACCCCGTTATCTACGCTGGTCTTAACAGCCAATCATATGGAGCAGAGAGGATCACCCTCCCCAGGTTGATAATTCGGGTCAGTTGGCTCTGGTGGTGGCGCCTCAGGTGGGAGGTTACAAGTTCACCAAGGTGCTCATGGATGGAGGGAGTAGCATTAATATCTTATACTATGAGACCTTCCGTCGTATGGGACTAACAGATAAAAATCTCAAACCGTCCAATACGGTGTTCCACGGTGTAGTACCTGGCAAATCAGCATATCCTGTTGGTAAGATAGCTTTGGAGGTGGCCTTTGGGGATGATCATGATTCCAGGTCAGAGACATTGACGTTTGAAGTGGTGAAAATCCAAAGTCCATATCACGCCCTGTTTGGGCGACCGGCCTACGCCAAGTTTATGGCACGGCCCTGTTATGTGTATTTGCAGCTCAAGATGCTGGGTCACAAGGGGACAATAACAGTTCACGGAAGCCGGAAAATTGCTTTGGAGTGTGAGGAAGGAGATGTGGCCTATGTAGAGTCGGTTTGTGCCACCGAGGAGCTGAAGTATTATAAGGACCATGTTGATCCGGTAGACATGACTCCATTAAAGAAGCCAACTACGGAGCATGATCCGGCCCTGAAGTTCAAATCGGCAGCAGAAACTAAGCTTGTTGACTTCGTACCTGGCGATTCGTCCAAGCAGTTCAGCATCAGTGCCAACTTGGATCCGAAATAGGAAAGCGCGCTCATCGAGTTCATCCGTGAGAATCGGGACATTTTTGCATGGAAGCCCTCTGACATGCTAGGTGTACCGAGGCAACTTGCTGAGCACACCCTTAATGTGGATCCTAAATACAAATCGGTGAAACAGTTCCTCCGCTGGTTTAACAAATAAAGACGCAAGGCGATTGGAGAAGAGGTAGCCAGGCTCTTAGCAGCTGGCTTTATTGTTGAAGTTTTTCACCCTGAGTGGCTTGCCAATCCGGTGCTGGTCCTTAAGAAAAAGGGCACCTGGCGCATGTGTGTGGATTACACAGATCTTAATAAAGCTTGTCCAGCAGATCCTTTTGCCCTCCCCCGTATTGATCAAATTATTGATGCTACGGCGGGTTGTGAGCGTTTAAGTTTTTTGGATGCATATTCTGGCTATCATCAGATCAAAATGGCAGTTAAGGACCAGGAGAAGACGGCGTTCATAACTCGCTTTGGAGCCTTCTGTTATGTGTCTATGCCCTTTGTGCTCAAGAGTGCCTAGGCAACTTATCAACGGTGTGTGCAAAATTGTCTTCACAAGCAGATTGGCCGTAATGTACATGCTTATGTGGATGATATCATGGTTAAATCCAAGGAGAAGGAGACTCTGATTGATGATTTGAAGGAAACCTTTGATAACCTGAGGACATACAAGATGATGCTTAATCCGGACAAGTGTGTCTTTGGTGTACCGGCGGGCAAGTTACTGGGTTTTCTGGTGTCCAATAGGGGAATTGAGGCTAATCCGGAGAAGATCACAGCCATCACCTCCCTGGCTAAACCGAAGTGTATCAATGATGTTCAATGCCTGGCAGGCCGGATTGCCGCGTTAAGCCGTTTTATCAGTCGTCTTGGTGAGAAGGCAATCCTTTGTATCAGATGTTGAAGAAGACGGATCAGTTTGTTTGGAGTTCTGCTGCTGATGAAGCATTTGAGGACTTAAAGCGGCAGTTGGCCAATCCGCCTGTGCTCGCCGCTCCCATTGACAAGGAGCCGTTACTGCTATATGTTACTACTAATGCTCAGGCAGTCAGCGTGGCTATTGTGGTGGAGCGAAAGGAGGCAGGTAAGGAGCATCCGGTTCAACGTCCGGTCTATTATATCAGCAAGGTACTCATTGAGTCCAAGCAAAGGTATCTGCATTGGCAGAAGCTGGTGTATGGAGTTTTTATGGCAAGCTGGAAGCTTAAATAATACTTCCAAGTGCACCCAATTACGGTGGTCAGTTCTGCTCCTTTGGGGGATATCATCCAGAACCGGGAAGCAACTGGCCGGATTGCCAAGTGGTCTATAGAGCTTGGGCCGCACGGTTTGAAGTATGTGCCTCGGACGGCGGTTAAGTCTCAAGCACTTGTTGATTTCATCAATGATTGGACGGAAATGCAAGCACCTGAAGAAAAGCCGGATCACACATATTGGACCATACATTTTGACAGATCCAGGCAATTGGAAGGCTCGGGGGCTGGAGTCGTATTAACTTCCCTACGAGGTGATAAGTTTTGTTACGTTCTCCTCTTAATGTTCCCTTGTACTAACAATGCAGCTGAGTATGAAGCCTTGCTCCATGGTCTCCGGATGGCTAAGGAGATGAATCTAAGTCGAGTTAAATGCTTCGGTGACTCGGACCTCGTGGCTCAGCAAGTGTCTGGCACTTGGGACTCCAAGGACCCACTCATGGCAGCATATCATCGTGAGATGGATTTTGTTGCAGGTCATTTTAAAGGCTATCAGGTGGACCACGTGGACCGGCGGAAAAATGAAGCGGCGGACACCTTAAGCCGGCTGGGCTCTCTGTGCAAACCGGTCCCGCCCAATGTTTTTCTGGATGTGTTGCACAACCCGTCGGTCAAGATCCCTGGTAAAGCGGATTTGGCTATTCCTGATCCGGAGGCTCAATTGGTGGCAGCTCTTCATGTTATCCCGGATTGGACACTTCCTTACCTGGCGTACAAGAACCGGGGCGAGTTACCAGAGGATGAGACTCTGGCCCGACAGATAATCCGGCGATCCAAGTCCATGACTATTATCAACGGCGAGTTGCATCATTGCAGTGTGTCAGGGGCGTTTCAACGTTATGTGTCTCCTGAAGAAGGCCGTGAAATTTTGCGTGAGATCCACGAAGGAGATTGTGGTCACCACGCCGGTTGAAAATCTCTGGTGGCTAAAGCGTTTTGTCATGGCTTCTATTGGTTAACTGCCCATGCTGATGCGGAGGATTTGGTCAGAGGATGTGATGGTTTCCAAAGGTTTTGAAGACGTGCTCATGTGCCAGCTCAAGAATTGAGAATGATTCCAATTACTTGGCCATTTGCGACTTGGGGGCTGGATATGGTTGGGCCTTTCAAAAGGTCCAGAGATAAGAAGACCCACCTCCTAGTGGCGGTTGACAAGTTTACAAAGTGGGTGGAGGCAGAACCTGTTAGCAAGTGTGATGCGGCCACGGCGGTTCAGTTCATCAAAAAAGTGATTTTCCGGTTTGGCTTTCCACACAGTATCATCAGAGATAACGGTACCAATTTGTCCAAAGGTGCCATGAAGGAGTTCTGCGAACGGGAGCATATCCGGCTCGATGTTTCATCAGTGGCACACCCACAGTCCAATGGTCAAGCAGAAAGGGCTAATCAAGAGATCTTGAGAGGCATCAAGCCCCGGCTCATGGTTCCTTTGCAGAGAACGCCGGGTTGTTGGGTAGAAGAAATACCATCTGTGTTATGGAGCATCAATACAACACCCAACAGATCAACAGGATACACACCGTTCTTCATGGTTTATGGAGCGGAGGCGGTTCTCCCCAGTGATATCCGTCATGATTCACCTCGTGTGACGACTTATGTTGAAGTAGACAATGAGACAGCACGGCAAGACACTTTGGACCTGTTGGATGAAGAACGTGACATAGCAGCTGCCCGCTCGGCGATTTACCAACAGGATCTTCGTCGTTATCACAGTCGCCGAGTCAGAACCAGAACCTTTCAGGAAGGAGATTTGGTGCTTCGACTCATCCAAGATCAGACTGATATGCATAAGCTATCCCCACCTTGGGAGGGGCCTTTCGTGGTCAGCAAGAATCTGCACAACGGGTCATACTATCTGATCGATATTCGAGAGCATAAAGACTCATGTACATCAGAGGAGGAGACCAACAGGCCGTGGAACATAGCTCATCTTCGGCCTTACTATACCTGAGCCATTGGCTCTACTTATGTATATATTATGACGATGTATATATTATGATTAAATATAATAAACCGGAACCTCAGCTAAAGCGGGGTATCCGTTCTTTTACATCATGTGTGGTTACACGGAGTTGTTCTAAAGCGGCCTCCGGTTTACCCCTTGAGTTGGCTTTTTAAAAAAGCAGGTTTGGTCGTGTCCGAACCAATACAATACCTCTTGATAGGCGAGAGCCACCATTTCACTTGGGGACTTGGTCACGTCTGAACCAGTCATGCCTCTTGATCGGCCTAAGGCCACTGAATCACTTGGGGGCTTGGTCGAACCCGAACCATTGCCATGCCACTTGATCGGCATAAATGCCACGGTTTCATTTGGGGACCTGGCTGACTAAAACCATAGTTACTCCTATCGGGAGCTTGGTCGTGTTCGGCCATGGTAACGCCATCTAATCAGCTTAAATAAGCCTTTTTTGCAAACGGTTTTGTCATTGCCTTTGCTTCACACTTTTCTTTGAAAGATATTTCTTTCTTTTTATTGTGTTTTTTAAACCGACAAAGTTTTCAACCGGTTCACACTGTCAATTGACGAAACACGGTCCATTTTTAATCCAGTCGACTATTTGTTCGGTTTGATTTTTTGTTAACATCCTATTATGGAGTAACATGGTGTTTATTATAACCCGGCACGGTTTACATGGTAAACCGACATCATATATAGGAGCTGCTATCTCCTCCAACAGGGTGGGTTTATAAAACTATGCTTCAAGATTGGCCAAGCCAACTTCACGCTCAACAATGGCAGGTATTATGTATCTCAAAAATTTGGTCATATACTTAAAAAAATCGGATGTTTTGATTTCATGTATGCAGACATCATATTCCGCCTGACGGTACAACCGCGGTGGCACTTTAAGATTTTTTATTACAGAAAGTACTTTGGAAAGTTCATCACCCAAAGGAAGAGCAAGTTGCAGTAATTATGCACGAAGGCATATCAACATCAAAAGTACCAGCTAGCCTATTACAAGGCACATGGTGCCCACAATAAGATCATTGTTTTTCGCAAGGAAGAAGCAGTTTTAAACCGGCTTCCGGTTCAAGCTTGGCCACCAGCCTGGCCTGATGGTTGTGGATCATCCCGTGCCACTTCAGCTTCAGTTTCTCTACCCAGCGGCTGGAAATCAACAGTTGTCCAGTCGATTCCCATTAATGCTTGAAAGACAGCTTCATCATGGATCAGCAATGACGGGTCAATATCGGGAGCGTAAGTATGCTTACGGATTGGAGGGATAAGATTTTCCGATTCATGAATTGGTGCAGCTATTCGCTTGTTCTGATTGTCATATTGGGCTTGATAATGAGACAAGTCTGCTTCTTCAGCCAATTGACAAGCTAGCGGACGCACCTCCCGGTTTATTGCTCGCAGATCCGCTTCACCAAACTCTGACCCGTCTTCCTTCAAGCTGGGATAGCCTTGAGCCGCTTCAATAGGATCAAAATCCGACACCCAAGCTTTTGCCCGGATTAAGGCATTGATCGCACCGGTTCGAGCAGCAGATTTCTTCAGTTCTTTAACCCGGGTAGGAAGCACCGATAGTTTCATCAGAGTGTCTTGAATCAAAGTGGGCGCTGGTTTGTTGTGGGATGCAGTACAGATGATACACTATGCACCAGTGTACAGTTGTTCGATCAACGTATAGGCGGCTTTCAATTCCTTCCGCACATCTGACCCCAAGTGACCAATGCGTGTCCCTGAAATATCATAAAGGGTTAACAAACCGGCAGCTCTGTAAGAAGGCAGAATCAATTCAGAAGTCAAACTGGCTTACCAAAGATAGCAGTGGTCATGGCATGCACGTGCCTCTTTATGCTGGTCAGTTCATCCGCCACCGGTTTTAGTGCAGCCTCGGCATCCTCTGCTCGTTTGATTAAAGCGGACTTTTCAGTCGCCCAATCCGTCCGCTTCTTCTTGAGGCTCTCCTTAAGCTGTTCCATGGCGCTTAAAGCGCTGGCTAATTCCTCTTTTGGTTTGGAGGTTTCAGCTTGTTGGGATTTCAGGTTTTCTTGGAGATCGGCGACTTGGCTTTCTTTCGTCTTCAGCTCAGCCTGCATGCAGACAGTTATATGCTTCAACAAAACGGTACAAGGATTGAAGTACCAACCACATAACAAGTTATGCACTTGGCACTTGGGGGCTAATGCATATTCGATCTTCATCTTTCAATTGCTTACAAAGTCCCAAGATCAATACAAGTATTCAACTTGGCACTTGGGGGCTAATGGCTATTCGCTCGTATATATTCTGATGCGGCAATCTCAGTTACTTAAAGTACCGGTTCAACTACGCTAAGTAGAACCGGCCCTTGGGGGCTACATCAGCGAATTTCAAAGCATTAAGATTTATATTAGTAAGTCCCGGTTTGAAAGAAGGTTACAAACCGGCCCTTGGGGGCTAGGAGAGTCAGCAAGAATTGAAGCATACAAGCAGGAAAGAGCATATGGAAGTTACCTCATATTTATCTTTCATCATGTTAACCAGACCGGCTTCATAGTCACGACTGGTATACAGTCGGTTCAGGTAGCCGGAATGGATATCCTGGGCGTTCAAAGCAGCGTAAGTCGCCAGATCAGCATTCCACTTGCCTTTGCCAAAGGCAGCAAATTCTTCCTTGGCAGAATGTTTGGACAAAGCGACAGGATTGCTTGGCTCTGTATGGCCAATGCCAGTAATGACAACCTCATCATCCTTGGTATCGCCGGTTTGCACTGGGGCTGTTGTCTTGTCAGTAGGCTTTGCTGGACCGGTGGATTTCTCAATCCGGATGGAGCTTGTGGGCTGGTTGACAGGATTTGAGGTATCAATAGGTCTCTCTTCAGCAATAAGATCATCGTCTTGCTACGGTGGATCATTGGGTATATCCTCAGGAATAGCCGCTTCAAGATCTGGTGTCTTGCCCGGTTCAAGGACGGCATCTTCTTCGGCCGCTTTGTCCAGGCGAGCCTTCTTGCTTGGCCTAGGTTTGGCCCTGAAAGGAATAAAAAAATCAAATACAGCATATGTTCCAAGGCGATGTGCTGCAAATATTATGATAAGTATAGCTTACCCAAGCACCGTTTTGAGCGGTGGCAGCTGAGTAGCCGATGACTCGCCAGAGGATGAGTGGGAAGTAACCTGGTAATCGGACTCAGATGGATTAAGAGGTTGACGAAAGCAGCCCGCTTTAGGACAAGCACTGACAAGCAAATTAGAGATTGTCGACGTTCTGGGAACGGGGGTCCCCAGACTTGCCTGCCTGCGGCCTGCGGCGTGGCTCAAAGGGGGGCCCAGCACGGCCCATCTTCACCAACACAAACCCAAGACCCTCGCGAAGGGCCAAGCCTCGCGGGACGGACGACATGGAGCTTCCTCAGGCACGGCCTCGTCAGGCTGGCTCACGAGGAGGCGGAGAGATCAAGGCAGAGTACCTCACGAGGTGCCCGTGACGCAAGCCATGACGACTCAGGGTGCCAGGCAGGTGCCAGCCCGCGCAGCGTCCTCCTTTCCTCTTTGGTGCAAAGGGGGCAAGCGCAGCTGCAGAGTACCGAGGCATCAGGCAAAGGTTGCCATTTCGGTGCAATGAGACCAAGACCAGGAGGACTACGAGACGGAGGTCATCGTGGAGCCCAAGACGGCATCATCACCAGAGCTTTGCGCAGCCGAAGACTACTTTTGTCAGGATAGCTGATACTTGCTGTCCCCCTTCAAATTAGCCCGCCATTGTTGGCTCCCTTCCCGCTCGATATTTGGGAAGAGGACCAGGGCATCTATAAATAGGACCAACCACCCACAGAGAGAGGGGGTTCGGTCGGTTGGCTGGAGGCAGAGAGAGAGAGAGAGAGAAGGTGACTGAACTCCACTAAGCAGTTCATCGCCCCAGCCAAGAACAGACCCTCGCGAGGCTGTTCTTCCTTGTATTGTTCATCATCATCAGCCCAAGAGGCAATCCACCACACCACACACTAGAGTAGGGTATTACACCACAACGGTGGCCCGAACCAGTATAAACCCTGTGTCTCTTGTGTTGTTCTTTCCTTAGTTGTAGATCCTAGCATGGCGGAGGGGTGCAGGTAGGTAGGAGGCAAAATCTCCGCGAGCACCCCAGTGTTCGAACCTCAAGGGTTTGCCGGAACCCGAAATCCGACATTTGGCACGCCAGGTAGGGGTGCGCCGGAATTCGTCTTCCACCGCTCCGTGCCCCGTCGCGTCGCCATCACCATGCCCGGTAACCAGGAGGGCAACCCAGACCCATGGGCGGCATGGCCCGCCCGCGCAGAGCCGCTCGCCTTGGGCGACCCCGTGCCCCAGTTAGCTTGCGGTCCGCAGGGCGCTGCGGGCCGTGGGCGACGCGGACAGGCTTCGACAGCTCTCACACCGTGGCAGGCACGGTCGGCAGCCAGGGCCTCCAATCACGCCGCGACCACGACACCGTACACCCGCCGGGAGCAAGCAAACTCGAGGGCCGCGCTCATAGTGGCCCGAGAGCTGCTGCAGTGCAGACTGCTAGAGGGCGGCCGCGACGTGCTGCTGGAGTGGGTGGCAGAGCTCCTGGGCTTCGCCGCCTTGGGGGCTCACCCCTTCTGCACCCAGCTCCCATCTCCAACACAGGGCGGCCCGTGCAGGGGCCCCACGCGCGCCCATGGGCTCCAAGGCTACTCCAACACCTGCAAGGCTGTCAGCACCGGACCGGCAGCGGTGCATCCCCCGCTCCTGGTCCGCGAAGAAGAAGGACTCGACACGACCCGCGGCCCCAGTGGACAGCCGCGCTGCCACCCCATGGTAGGCGCGTCAGGCAGGACCACGTGGCGCGCAGAGCACTACGGCGTGGCCTTCGGGGTGGCGGCGCCAAAGGAATACGTGCCCCTCATGATGGACCAAGGACACCCACACGAGGGCGAACAAGGCTCGCTCCTCAGCCCAAGCTGGGGGGACGAGGCGCCAGAAGCTGAGCCCTTCCAGGAGTCTCAGGACGGTCCCACTTGGCACGCTGGAGGCAACGATTATCGGGTACCGCTAATTCTTCAGCAGGCATACGCTAACCATGGATCGCAGGAGGTGCAGGTTGTCGCAGCGGGCACCTGCCCCGCTCCCACAGTCTCCTACCCCTCGGGAGGAGGGCGCAGGGGGCTGCAGGAGAGGGGCAGGGATTCGACATCACCACCGCGGCGTTCGGAGCAAGGTGTTCTCAGGAGGTAGGCCCTCCGCTAGGGAGGTGCCCCAGGGCCTGCCCCGAGCGGAGGACCCGTGGTCGTCGGGGGAACCGCTGGCGACCGCTCTACCCCATCGGCGGCGTCCTGGTTTCGGGTCGTCGTTGATGGCACTAGAGTGTGGCGCCAGGCGGGGCCCTCATCTGGCGATATGAAGCAAGGCCAGTACCTGTGAAGAAGGCCCAGTGCCTGTGAAGCTCGCCGCCCCGTGACACTCTCACGTAATAATGAGTGGGGCTGTACACGCCCCGGAGTCTCACGGGTGCCGGCCTCAGGCCCTAGGGCTCCCTCCCACGCCCAGTGGTAGCACTTAGCTCCGCGCTGGTGAGAAGACGTCCAAGACTAGACTAGGTGCCGGACGCGGCCTATTGTTTGCTTTCGTTGCTCTTCCCCTTGGTTGTCGCTTTCCCCCGCTGGATTCAAGTTGGATTCGAATTTGAGATTTGCGTGTGTTCAGGGAAGGGGTGCTTAGTCTCGTTCGAGCAATTTCTCGCATTTTGGTTACCACTTCACCTCATCCGCCTCCCCTCGCGAGCCCCTCGCGAGCCGGGTCAGGCCTAGCTTGCGCGCAGCCCAGACTGCCGCCGCCGCGTCCTCTCAGGAGGGTGTTTTACTGCAGATCCTACGGATTCAATTAGGGGACACTCAGGACACCACAACCCCCCGCGGGCTGCCTCAGGGCCAGCATGGAACAAAGGTAAACTAGCTGACCAGCGTGTCGCTTAAGCCAGCCACTTGGCGTGGGCGCATGGGCGATGTAGCTTCTACTGATACGATAAACACAAGTTTTACATGAAGGGCTCCCCCTCCAAAATGCTCTCACAGCTATCAGGCCAAAACCTGAGTTCTATTCATGCAGGGTGAGGAAGTGAAAGTGCAACTATCCCTAGGTGGTTTTGGTAATTCATAACAACATATAGCTCATTGAGCTAATGCTATTCCAAGTTGATTATTTCAGGAAAGCTCAATGATTGGCATGGCATGGATGTGAAAGTGGAACCCTCAAAATGCTAAGGACAAAGGATTGGCTCAAGCTCAAAAGCTCAAGACTCTTCATTTTATATTTTAGTGATCCAAGATCACATTGAGTCTTTAGCAAAAGCCAATACTATCAAGGAGGGATGAGGTGTTGCTTAATGAGCCTCTTGCTTCATGTGCTTAGTGATATGCTCCAAAACCCTCAACTACTTTCCCATATCCACATATGACCTAAACCCTAAGCCAAACTCGGTCCTACCGATTCTTCTTATCCGGCGCCATCGAGTTTTCATTTGTCATAAGCCACTGCCAAACCCTAGCAATTCGGTCCTACCGATAGGGATCTCGGTCTCACCGAGATGGGGTTGCAAACTCTCTGTTTCCCTTTCGTAACTTTTCGGTCTCACCGAAAGAGCGAATCGGTCCCACCGAGATTGCAATGTAAACTCAGTGTTTCCCCTTTGTAACTTTTCGGTCTCACCGAGTTCCACTCGGTCTCACCGAAAGAGCAAATCGGTCCCACCGAGTTTGCCTGACCAACTCTCTAGTTAGCTAATTACCAAATTCGGTCTCACCGAGTTTGTGTAATCGGTCTCACCGAGATTACCTTATGCCCAAACCCTAACCATATCGGTCCTACTGAGTTGCATGTCAGTCCCACCAAAAATCACTAACGGTCACTAGGTTTACATTTTCGGTCCGACCGAGTTTGTTGATTTGGTCCCATCGAGATTGGAAAACTGTGTGTAACGGTTGGATTTTGTGTGGAGGCTATATATACCCCTCCACCTCCTCTTCATTCGATGAGAAAGCCATCAGAACACATACACCATTCCAACTCATATGTTCTGAGAGAGAACCACCTACTCATGTGTTGAGACCAAGACATTCCATTCCTACCATATGAATCTTGATCTCTAGCCTTCCCAAGTTGCTTTCCACTCAAATCTTCTTTCCACCAAATCCAAATCCTATGAGAGAGAGGTGAGTGTTGGGGAGACTATCATTTGAAGCACAAGAGCAAGGAGTTCATTACCTACACACCATTTGTTACTTCTTGGAGAGTGGTGTCTCCTAGATTGGCTAGGTGTCACTTGGGAGCCTCCGACAAGATTGTGGAGTTGAACCAAGGAGTTTGTAAGGGCAAGGAGATCGCCTACTTCGTGAAGATCTACCGCTAGTGAGGCAAGTCCTGTGTGGGCGATGGCCATGGTGGGATAGACAAGGTTGCTTCTTCATGGACCCTTTGTGGGTGGTTGCTTCTTCGTGGACCCTTCGTGGGTGGAGCCCTGTGTGGACTCGCGCAACCGTTACCCTTCGTGGGTTGAAGTCTCCATCAACGTGGATGTAGGATAGCACCACCTATCCGAACCATGGGAAAGCATCCGTGTCCCCAATTGCGTTTGAATTCTCCAAACCCTTCCCTTTACATTCTTGCAAGTTGCATGCTTTACTTTCCGCTGCCCATATACTCTTTGCATGCTTGCTTGAATTATGTGATGATTGCTTGACTTGTCCTAAATTAGCTAAAATCTGCCAAGAACTAAAATTGGGAAAAGGTTAAGTTTTTATTTGGTAAAGTAGTCTAATCACCCCCCTCTAGACATACTTTCGATCCTACAAGTGGTATCAGAGCTTTGGTCTCCATTTGCTTTGATCTCCATAGCTTTGGTGGTCATAGCCTTGGTTTCACAACCTAGGAGAGTATGGCGTCTAGCGAGGGAAATTATTACCATAGAGGTCCTTACTTTGATGGTACTAATTTTGCTAGTTGGAAGCATAAAATGAAAATGCATATTCTTGGACATAACCCCGCCATTTGGGCTATTGTGTGTGTTGTTTTGCAAGGTGACTTCTTTGATGGGAGAGAACCAAACCGTGAAGCTACCGCGGATGAGTTGAAGATGTTGCAATACAATGCTCAAGCTTGTGATATTCTCTTCAACGGATTGTGCCCCGAAGAATTCAACAAAATCAGCCGTCTTGAGAATGCAAAGGAAATTTGGGACTTTGATTGATATGCACGAAGGTACCGACTCCGTCAAGGAATCCAAGTTGGATGTGCTTCAAAGCCAACTTGACAAGTTCAAGATGAAGGATGGTGAAGGTGTCGCTGAAATGTACTCTAGGCTTGCTCTCATCACAAATGAGATTGCCGGCTTAGGAAGTGAAGAGATGATCGATAGATTCATCATCAAGAAGATTCTAAGAGCCTTGGATGGAAAATATGATACCATGTGCACATTGATCCAAATGATGCCAAATTACAAAGATCTCAAGCCAACGGAGGTGATTGGAAGAATTGTTGCTCATGAGATGTCACTTAAGGATAAAGAGGAACTTCACAACAAATCAAGTGGTGCCTACAAAGCCTCATGTGAAGCCCCTACATCATCAAGTGAGAAACAAGACTTCAATGAAGAATTGAGCTTAATGGTGAAGAACTTCAACAAGTTCTACAAGAGTAGAAGCAAAGATAGAAGCTCCAAATCAACGTCCTACAATGACAAAAGATCTTCTAGTCGAGAGCGAAACTGTTACAATTGTGGAAGACCCGGACACTATTCCAATGAGTGTACGGCTCCCTACAAAAGAAGAGAAGATTCTCCAAAAAGAAGAAGCAAAGGATCACCACCAAGAGAGAGAAGGAGTAGAGATGATCGTTATGAATGAAGATACTCACGGAGAAGCATGGATTCGGAAAGGAAGGAAAAATCATCAAGGAGCTACACAAGACGAAGACATCAAGCTCATGTTGGTGAATGGGTATCCGGCTCCGACTACGACAGCCACTCCGAGAGAAGTTATCACTCCGACTCCGAAGATACTCAAGATGAAGGTGTTGCCGGTCTAGCACTTGTGTCAACCAACTCCTACGACATATTTGACTCACCAAATGAAGGAATTGGAAGATGCTTCATGGCCAAAGGTCCTAAGGTAACACACCCCGAGTATGTTGATTTCAATAGTGATGAAGATGACTTGTTAGGTGATGATTTGATTGGTGACAACTCCAGTGATGAATACTATGATGAAAGACCAATTAATCATGCTAATCAAGATAAAACGAATGACAATGATAAGGAGAAGATTGAGGCTCTAACTAAAGAACTAAAAACTCTTAAGTTAGCTCATGACACTATCTTCGAAGATCATCGAGAACTTTTAAGAGCTCATGAGAAACTACGCTGTGAAAAGCTCAATCTTGAGCAAGAGCATGAGTTCTTAAAGGCAATCAATGATGATCTCCGCAAGAAAAGTTCTTCTTACATTGCCAAGCGTTTACTCTTATCCACTTACATGCCTCAAGTCAAATCTAACAAGAAAGATTCTTCCTCTAGTAGTAACAATGATCATACTAAATCCAATATTGTTGCTTCTAGTAGTTCTCTTGATTCCACTAATGATTCTCTTAGCCAAGTTACACTTGAGCAAGAAAATAGTTTATTGAAGGGAATTATAGAGAAAGGGGTGTACAAAAGCCTTGCCGGGAGTAAGCAATTCGAGGAAATTGTGCGCAAGCAAGGAATGCACCGGAAGAATCAAGGTGTTGGTTTTGAACGAAAGTTCAATGCCAATGGAGTTGAATGGGAAGAAGATCAATACCCCAAGACAAAGTTTGTTCCTCAACAAGAGAAGAATACTTCTTTCAAAGGGACACAAGCTCAAGATGATCTTCCACCACAAGACTACAAGCAAAAAGGCAAGGACAAGCTTCAAGAGGAAATTGATGCATTTGAAGAAGCTCCTAAGACCTTAGTCAAGTGGATTCCCAAGACTACTTCAAGTTCCACTTCATCAAGTACGACTACAACTCCAAGGATTCCCATCAAGATGATGTGGATCCAAAAGAAGAAGAACTAGAGAGTTCTTGAGGGTGACTCCGCCAACATACTTCACTCTTATCATTTTGGCAAGAACAAGTGCAATCAACTTCCACATCTTGCACTAGTTCAAGGAGTCGCAAACCCTCTTGTTGGTAAGACAAGGGACAAGGTAACCCAAAAGTTTTCATGGACATCAACTTTTGTGTGCATCACTCTATGTCTATGGATATCCTTGTTTGTTCCTTGTGGGACTAACCCATGTAGGTATTGAAAGTGCAACTCACTCAAATGGATAGCTCCAAGTGATCTACATCAACATTGAGCATCCACATCTTCCATATCTACATGAAGTCATCATCGACAAAACCCAAGGTTAGTTCATCCCTCTTAGGGGGGATATCACATCTAGGGGAAGCTTTACTCTAAGACTTGAGCTAAAGCAACTCTAAAGATGTGAAAAAAACAATGCTTTATGTAAAAGTGGTAACCCCACTTGAGCTTAAACGATGAGTATGACCTACGATCAAGTGTTCTCACTTGACTCCTAAGTCAATATACTCATATATAGATGACCTAGTCATCGCAAATTGCTTGATAGATGCTAGAATTGGTTGTGCATGGTTTGCCACATATTTCATTTGCTATCTTATTGTGTGAGCATGCTGATTGCATATTTTACTCATTCGAGGACATCCACTTGTTGCTTTGATTGTTTGGCTTTATCTTCTTTTGCCAAGTGGATGGACAAGAATGCCTAAGAACCTCCTCTAGCTATCTATGCTTTTCTCGTCTCAAACTCTATTCATGCTGCATCACAAAATTTGATCAAGTCAGATTCGAACCACTCTGTGTGAGGAGCGCTTGGAGTCCCCGATTCGTCATAGACTTAAACTTCCAAAACCTCTTTATGATTCTCGGTCTGACCGATACTCCATTTTCGGTCCTACCGAGATCATTGAGTTGATCTAGGTTTTCGATCTTGGTGCAACCGATTTGAACCTTTCGGTCTCACCGAGTTTCAGTAACTGCACGCAGTTATGAATCTCGGTGCCACCGAGTTGTTCAACTCAGTCACACCGACAGGGTCGGGCTATATATAGTCACGGGCAAAATTTGGAAATTTCTCCGAACCCCTTCGCCCGCGCGATAGCCTGCTCTGCCCCCGAGGTCTCCGGATCGTCTTCTCGCCGCCAGCAGCCTCCAGTCGCTGGTCTCCGTCGCCGTCAACGGAATTTCTGCCCCGCCGTTGCCGCCGTAGCAAGTCCCCGCCGAACTAGGGTATGGACTTGATCTTTGTGCTATTCCTCAATCTGATTCCTAGCACATTGTGATCATATTGTTTCTGGCCACGTTTGATAAACTTCTATCCAGTCAAAACGCTCATAGATTAGGTTTGATTCGAAAATTCTAGGTTTAGGTTTCCGCCGAAACCATCTCGGACCCACCGAGTTGAAAAACTCGGTCCCACCGATTTGGCTTATGCCATTGCACAAGTGAGACTTGGTCTGACCGAGAATTACTTATCGGTGTGACCGATTTTTGAACTCTGTGAAACCCTAGCAGTCTCGGTGCCACCGAACTGTGACTCGGTCCTACCGAGTTCACTAGTTTAGGTTCCAAAACTGCTTCGGTATCACCGAGTATGAAAATCGGTAGATCTGAGATGATTTCAGCGGGAAACTAAAACTAAGTTTTTGGATCATTCTTTTGCAAAAATCTCTGCATTTTGTGATGCTCATCCTTTCTATCTCCTCTATAATCTGTTCACAGGGTCAGCAGTCAGTTTGCAGCATGTCTGATCAAAGTGATAGCCAGAATGTGTCAGAGCAGCAAGTGGTGATGAGTGAGGGCACTAGTCCCTCCAGTTCTTCTGATGAAGGCAGCAGGAGCACCCCTAGCAACTGCCTAAGGCTGCCACGCGTCAGAGGAAGAAGAGGACTTCTGATTCTGAAGATGAGGATTATGTGGCAGAGGAAGAGGCCACTTCCAAGAGAGTTGAGCCAGCTCAAGGCTCAAAGCCAGGCCTGAAAATCAAAAGGCCAGCAGGTAGGCAACCCATGTCAAAGGCTAGAGTCTCAACTGAAAAGCCTGCACCTGCTCAGAGCCCGTTGTTGCTGAGGGCAAGAAGAGAAAGAGAGGGTGAAGAAGACTGTGGCTAGAGTGCTTGGCAAGGCTTCCATCATGGAAGAGGAGGAGGAAGAAGAGGTAGCTGCACCAGCGCCCAAGGCAGCCAAGCTTATGGGAGATGCCATAAGGTCTGGGGGAGCTGCTTCCAAGGCCAAGCCATCTCCTAAGCCAAAGCCAAAGAGGAACACAAGGAGTATCCCTGCTGCTGAAAAGAACAAGGCCCTAGTGCCTGAAGCTGCTGAAGAAGAGGAAGAGAGTGTCCTTAGGAAGCTCAAGCCCAAGATCCCAGACCACAATGATGCTCATCCTGTGGCTGAGGATATGAAGCTTAGGAGAGATTCAGGGCTGAGGAAGTGGAGAGAAGCAGATCCGTATGCTTCTAGGAGAAGGACTGCCGTTGATTTCAGGTTTCACACCAAGGAGCAGCATGATTTTTATGAGACTGTTTTGCTTGATAAGAAGCCCATTGTTTGTTATATGCGATGGGTTGATTGGCTATACATTAAGGACAATGAGGAGCACTATCCTGGAGTGTAACACTGCTTCATAGCTTGTGGAGTAGCTGACTTTGTTGGGCAGAAGCTCACAAAGTGGAATGAGGAGCTTGTCATGCAGTTCTACTCCACAGCACACTTCTACCCGGATGGAAGGATCACATGGATGTCTGAGGGTACAAGGTACCAATCCACTGTTGCTGAATGGGCGAAGTTGATCAATGCCCCTGAGGAGCAAGCAGATGATCTGGACATTTATGGCAAGAAAAAGATGGACCACAACTCCATGTCCAACATGTACAAGGAGATTCTGAATGAAGCACTTGACACGTTCAAGTTTGGCTCAGTGCATTATCTGCTCTCAGGATTGCCTACGATCAACTGGATCCTTAGGCATACCCTTCTGCCCAAGTCTGGAGATCACAAGATGATCAGAGGTCATGCTATCAACTTGCTTCATGTGTTTGATGTGCCTCAGAAGTTCAAGGTGATGAGTCTCATTGTGGAAACTGTTAAGAGGACTGTGGCAGATCAGAAGAGGAGTTGTGGATATGCCCCTCAGATTCAGGAGCTCATCAACTCCAGGATGGGCACGGGCGTATATTTGTTGGATAAGGAACACCTGCCCATCCGTCCAGATTTCGAGGACAATGAAGTTGTTATGACTGAGAAGGAGCCATCATCTGCCCAAGCATTTGCGAAGAAGGAGAAGGCAAGGAAGGAGAAAGCTGCCAGGATGCCTACTCAAGCGGAGGCATCTGAGTATTTCTTGAAGACCAAACTAGAGCAGCTTGGTTACTTGATTGCATCCATGCTGAGGATTGAGCAAAGTCTGGCCACCCTCACTCAGAATCAGCAGAGCCTAGAGAGGATCATGGAACAGAAGTTCTATGACTTGGATGTCAAGGTAACGGAAGTTCAGTCTGCAGTGGAGCAGCTCCAGGAGGACATGCATGAGAGGAGAGGCAGGACTACGACTCATGCTTTTTCTAGAGTGCCACGAGGTCCGAGGTCGTCTGTCGTGCCAGTTGCTGACACCAGAGCCACCACCTCAGCACCAGCTACAGCCTCAGCTCCAGCATCTACTTCAGCTCCAACTCCAGCGTCTACATCAACATCTACAGAAGCCTTCGTCCTTGGAGTGATCCGGACTCCACCACCACCTGAAGATCAAGCCTGAGCGACGACTTAGCACTATGCATTTTCTAGGAACTTTTTGGTAACTTGTTGCCAAAGGGGGAGAAGATGTATAGATCATAGGCTTCGAGAGAGAGAGAGTGTTGCTTTTCTCTCTTGCTTTATTTGGTGGTTTTTCGAACTTTGTTTGCTTGTCTGTGAGATACTACATCCTTATGCTTGTGAGACATCGATGATCATGTGTTTGATCATAAGCTACACTTAATGTTTGCTTGATGCTTGCTTAAATATTATCATTCTATCTATCGTTTGTGATCATTCACTATTCTTGGTGATGAGTGCATGTATTTCATTCTTATCACTTTAAGCGCTCCACCAAGATGTATGTGACATGGAAGAGTAACCCATGATTCTAACTCTTTGTGCATTTGCAGTCCAAAGCAAATTTTAAATATGCACAAATTTAGGGGGAGCTCTTACTTATCACATACTTCTCAAAGCGACGATATATTTCATGCTTATTATCATTTGTCGAAGCTTTGATCTATATGTTGTCATCAATTACCAAAAAGGGGGAGATTGAAAGTGCAACTATCCCTAGGTGTTTTGGTAATTCATAACAACATATAGCTCATTGAGCTAATGCTATTCCAAGATGATTATTTCAGGAAAGCTCAATGATTGGCATGGCATGGATATGAAAGTAGAACCCTCAAAATGCTAAGGACAAAGAATTGGCTCAAGCTCAAAAGCTCAAGACTCTTCATTTTATATTTTAGTGATCCAAGATCACATTAAGTCCATAGGAAAAGCCAATACTACTAAGGAGGGATGAGGTGTTGCTTAATGAGCCTCTTGCTTCATGTGCTTAGTGATATGCTCCAAAACCCTCAACTACTTTCCCATATCCACATATGACCAAAACTCTAAGCCAAACTCGGTCCTACCGATTCTTCCTATCCGGCGCCACCGAGTTTCACTTGTCATTAGCCACTGCCAAACCCTAGAAATTCGGTTCTACCGATAAGGATCTCGGTCCCACCGAGATGGGGTTGCAAACTCTCTGTTTCCCTTTCGTAACTTTTCGGTCCCACCGAAAGAGCGAATCGGTCCCACCGAGATTGCAATGTAAACTCAGTGTTTCCCCTTTGTAACTTTTTGGTCTCACCGAAAGAGCAAATCGGTCCCACTGAGTTTGCCTGACCAACTCTCTGGTTAGCTAATTACCAAATTCGGTCTCACCGAGTTTGTGTAATCGGTCTCACCGAGATTACGTTATGCCCAAACCCTAACCGAATCGGTCCTACCGAGTTGCATGTCAGTCCCACCGAAATTCCTAACGGTCACTAGGTTTACTATTTCGGTCCGACCGAGTTTATTGATTCGGTCCCACCGAGATTGGAAAACTGTGTAACGGTTGGATTTTGTGTGGAGGCTATAT
>NC_053028.1:200730973-200748841 GCF_003073215.2 Triticum urartu | reverse complement strand
GCAGCTAAGCCCCCGAGTGGGAGGATTGCTCTCCACTCGGTAGGATTTTTTCAAACTTAGGCGAGTGCCTGACTGCAGCTAAGCCCCCGAGTGGGAGGATTGCTCTCCACTCGGTAGGATTTTTTCAAACTTAGGCGAGTGCCTAACTGCAGCTAAGTCTCTAGGTGGGAGAACTTAGGCGAGTACTGGACTGCAGCCAAGCCCCCGAGTGGGAGGATTGCTCTCCACTCGGTAGGATTTTTTCAAACTTAGGCGAGTGCCTGACTGCAGCTAAGTCTCTTGGTGGGAGAACTTAGGCGAGTACTGGACTGCAGCTAAGCCCCCGAGTGGGAGGATTGCTCTCCACTCGGTAGGATTTTTTCAAACTTAGGCGAGTGCCTGACTGCAGCTAAGCCCCCGAGTGGGAGGATTGCTCTCCACTCGGTAGGATTTTTTTCAAACTTAGGCGAGTGCCTGACTGCAGCTAAGTCTCTAGGTGGGAGAACTTAGGCGAGTACTGGACTGCAGCTAAGCCCCCGAGTGGGAGGATTTCTCTCCACTCGGTAGGATTTTTTCAAACTTAGGCGAGTGCCTAACTGCAGCTAAGTCTCTAGGTGGGAGAACTTAGGCGAGTACTGGACTGCAGCTAAGCCCCCGAGTGGGAGGTTTGCTCTCCACTCGGTAGGATTTTTTCAAACTTAGGTGAGTGCCTGACTGCAGCTAAGTCTCTAAGTGAGAGAACTTAGGCGAGTACTGGACTGCAGCTAAGCCCCCGAGTGGGAGGTTTGCTCTCACTCGGTAGGATTTTTGAACACTTAGGCAAGCACTGGGCTGTAGCTAAGCCCCTGAGTGGGAGTCTGGCTCTCCACTCGGTAGGATTTTTTGAACACTTAGGCAAGCACTGGGCTGCAGCTAAGCCCCCGAGTGGGAGTCTGGCTCTCCACTCGGTAGGATTTTTCAAACTTAGGCGGAACGGATTCGCAGCTAAGTCACCCACTGGGGGATTTCGTATGCAAACAAAAGTGACAGCAATTATTGGAACACTCTTGTCTTTGGTAAAAATAAACTGCAGAAATTTTTTCTTATTACATCTCGTCCAAGGGAGAACTCAAGTGTAATAGGGGCGGAGCAGTTCCGCATTCCAAGCTCGTGGCTCGTTGATCTGGCGATCAACATTGTAGAGGTGATACGCTCCATTGTGGAGGACTCTGGTGACGATGAAGGGGCCTTCCCAAGTAGGAGCAAGTTTGTGTGGTTTTTGCTGATCCACTCGGAGGACCAAATCTCCTTCTTGGAAGGCTCGGCTCTTCACATTTCTGGCATGGAATCGACGCAAGTCTTGCTGATAGATGGTCGATTTGATCATAGCCATTTCCCTCTCCTCCTCTAGGAGGTCGACTGGGTCTTGCCGGGCTTGCTCTGCTTCGTCTTCGTTATAAAGCTCGACTTTGGGGGCCTTGTGAAGTAGATCGCTCGGCAGGACGGCTTCGGCTCCGTAAACCAGAAAGAATGGCGTTCTTCCAGTCGACCGGTTCGGGGTGGTCCTCAGTCCCCACAAAACTGACGGATGCTCGTCGACCCAAGCGCCTGCTGCGTGCTTGAGATCACACATCAGTCGAGGCTTCAGTCCTTTGAGAATTAGACCATTTGCTCTTTCAGCTTGTCCATTCGACTGGGGATGCGCGACCGACGCGTAGTCGACTCGTGTGCCTTGAGAGGCGCAAAAAGCTCTGAAGTTGTCTGAATCGAAGTTTGACCCATTGTCAGTGATGATGCTATGCGGGACCCTGTATCTGAATATCAACTCTCTGACGAAACTGATAGCAGTGCTAGCATCAAGATTTTTGATAGGCTTGGCTTCAATCCATTTGGTAAACTTGTCGACTGCCACAAGCACATGTGTGAATCCGCTCCTGCCTGTTCTCAGTGGACCAACCATGTCCAGTCCCCAAACAGCGAAGGGCCGACGAGTGGAATGGTCCTCAGAGATGATGCTGGCTCGTGCGACATGTTGGAGTAGAACTGGCAGCCTTCACACTTGTTGACTATCTCTTTCGCCATTTCGTTTGCCCTAGGCCAGAAAAAACCCGCTCCGTATGCTTTGGCCACAATGGTCCGAGAGGACGCATGGCGACCACAGGTCCCCGAGTGGATATCATCAAGGATCATCTGACCTTCTTCTGGCGTTATGCACTTCTGACCGATTCCAGTTGCGCTTTCTCTATACAACTGTCCTTTTATGACTGTGAAAGCTTTAGATCGACGGACGATCTGTCGAGCCTCTTCTTCGTCCTCTGGAAGTTCTTTCCTCAAGATATACGCGATGTATGGTATCGTCCAGTCGGGAGTGACAGCCAAGACCTCCATGACTAGGTCGGCCACATCAGGAATTTCGACTTCAGTCGGATCTGTGGCACTTTTCGGTTGCGGGGCTTCTTCTGTAAAAGGATCCTCCTGGACCGACGGCGAGCGGATGTGCTCCAAAAACACATTGTTGGGAATGGCTTCTCTCTTGGAGCCTATCTTTGCCAGATCATCAGCTGCTTGATTTTTCAGTCGGGGGATGTGATGAAGCTCTAACCCCTCGAATTTCTTTTCTAACTTTCTTACTGCGTTGCAGTAGCCAGTCATAGCTGGGCTTCTGACATCCCACTCCTTCATCACCTGGTTGACCACCAAATCTGAGTCGCCATAGACCATGAGGCGCCGGACGCCGAGTGAAATGGCCATGCGCAACCCATACAAGAGTGCTTCATATTCTGCTTCATTATTGGAGGAATCGAAGTGAATCTGGAGAACGTATCTGAGCTTATCTCCTCGGGGGGAGACCAATACTACCCCAGCACCGGAACCATTCATCATCTTAGATCCATCGAAGAACATGGTCCAGTGCTCCGAGTGAACTTGAGTCGGAAGTTGCTGTTCAATCCACTCGGCGACGAAATTTGCAATTGCTTGAGACTTGATAGCCTTCTTTGCTTCAAACTTGATATCTAGGGGAAGGAGTTCAATCGCCCACTTTGCCACTCGACCAGTTGCATCTCTGTTGTGCAAAATCTCTGACAGCGGAGCGTCGCTGACGACTGTAATGGAATGGTCAGAGAAGTAGTGTGCAACCTTCTTCGTGGTCATGTAAATCCCATATACAAGCTTCTGGTAATGGGGATATCTTTGCTTCGAAGGAGTCAAAACTTCAGACACGTAATATACTGGGCGCTGAACTCTGAAGGCCTTTCCTTCTTCTTCCCGCTCGACCTTAAGTACTGTACTGACAACTTGTCCCGTGACCGCAATGTAAAGCAGCAGAGGCTCTTTACCGATTGGGGCAGCAAGCACCGGCTGGGTGGAGAGCAGAGCTTTGAGCTCTGCGAACGCTGCATCAGCTTCTGGAGTCCACTCGAACTTGTCAGACTTCTTCATCAGTCGGTAAAGAGGCAACGCCTTTTCACCGAGACGAGAAATGAATCGACTTAGAGCGGCCAAGCAACCTGTAAGCTTCTGGACATCGTGTACACGCACAGGGCGCTTCATCCGGAGTATGGTGCCAACTTTCTTGGGATTGGCGTCGATTCCTCGTTCGGAAACGAGGAAACCGAGTAACTTTCCACCTGGAACTCCGAATGTGCACTTTGATGGATTGAGCTTGATATCATATCTCCTGAGGTTAGCAAAGGTTTCGGCAAGGTCGGTCAGTAGGTCGGAACCTTTCCGTGACTTAACCACAATATCATCCATGTATGCTTCTATTTCCGACTGATCTGAGTGAGCAAACATTTCTGAATCATCCTCATGAACGTGGCTCCAGCATTCTTGAGGCCGAAGGGCATGGTGATGTAACAGAAGCACCCGAATGGGGTGATGAAAGCCGTTTTGATCTCGTCGGGTCCATACAAATGGATCTGATGGTACCCTGAATAAGCATCTAGAAAAGACAAACGCTCATACCCCGCGGTCGAGTCGACTACCTGGTCGATGCGGGGGAGAGGAAAATGATCTTTCGGGCAGGCCCGATTGATATGTTTAAAGTCAATGCACATGCGAAGTGACTTGTCCTTCTTGGGGACCATGACAACATTGGCGAGCCACTCGGAGTGGTAAATCTCTCAGATGAACTCCGCTGCTAAGAGCCGAGCCACCACCTCGCCAATAGCTTTCCTCTTCTGGACGGCGGACCGTCGAAGATGTTCTTTCACAGGCTTGAACTTCGGGTCGACTCGTAGACGGTGCTCAGCCAGCCCCCCTGGGAACTCCAGGCATGTCAGAAGGCTTCCATGCGAAGATGTCCCAGTTCTCACGGAGGAACTGGATGAGCGCTTCTTCCTATTTGGAGTCGAGCGTCGTTGAGATGTGAGTCGGGGCAGCATCGGGGTCGGTCGGGTGAATGTGGGCTGGCTTTGTTTCACCGGACGACTGAAAAGCAGATTCTGAAGCAGGCTTTTTGGCTCGTAGCAATTCACTCGGATTAGCAGTCTTTTGGTACTCTTGCAGCTCAACAACTGCCATCTGAGCGTTAGCAATCTTTGAGCCTTTCTGAAAACACTCTTCTGCCTTCTTCCGATTGCCTGTAACAGTGATCACACCTTTGGGACCAGGCATCTTCAATTTGAGATATACATAACATGGTCGAGCCATGAAGCGTGCGTAAGCTGGCCTGCCCAAAATGGCATGATAAGCACTTTGGAAGTCCACAACCTCGAATGTCAACTTTTCCTTGCGGTAATTCTTTGAATCACCGAAAACCACATCAAGAGCAATCTGGCCGAGTGATTTGGCTTTCTTCCCAGGAATGACTCCGTGGAAGCTCATGTTACTGGTACTGAGCCTGGACATCGGAATGCCCATTCCTTTCAATGTTTCAGCATACAATATGTTTAGGCCACTGCCACCATCCATCAGGACTTTGGTCAGTCGAGTGCCTTCGACAACTGGGTCGACCACCAAAGCTTGCCTCCCAGGGGTGGCAATGTGCGTAGGGTGATTAGACTGGTCGAATGTGATGGCAGTCTGAGACCACTTCAGATAACTGGGTGTTGCCGGAGCAACCATATTCACCTCACGGTTAATGACTTTCAGTCGACTTTTGCTTTCGACGTCAGCAAAAATCATCAGGGTGGAATTGATTTGGGGGTATCCATCGTCACTATCTTCCTTGTCCTCAACTCTGTCCGACTCTTTTTCCTTATCTTTGGACTGTTTGCCCTGAAACTGCTGGATCAGGAGCCGGCACTGTCGAGTGGTATGCTTTGGGTAAATAAAATTACCCTCTTCATCTTTCTTGGTGTGGATGTGACATGGCAGATCCAAAACATCATTTCCATCTTGATCCTTGACTTTCTTGGGCTTCCAGGGGCCTTTGGGTTTTCCCTTGAAATTTCCCTGGGTTACGGCCAGGGCCTCCCCAGGGGCGGCTGGCTCGGCATTCCGCTTCTGTTTCCGACTGGAGTTTCCTCCGGTTTCTTGGGCGACTGCCTTGTGCTTGCCACTCCGGAGTCGATCTTCGTCTTCACCATTAGCGTATTTGGTGGCAATCTCCATCATCCGGTTCAGAGACATCTCTCCAGTTCGACCGAACTTCAGATTCAATTCTCTGTATTTAACGCCTTCTTTAAAGGCACAAACTGCTTGATGGTCAGGCACATTCTCAACTGTGTGATGCAACGTGATCCACCTCTGGATGTAATCCCTCAGAGTTTCATTCGGTTTCTGTACGCAAGAACGCAATTCTGTAAGGCCTGCGGGTCGCTTGCATGTTCCCTCAAAGGTTGTGACAAACACTCGGGAGAGGTCCTCCCAAGTGTAGATGCTGCTGGGTGCCAACTGATTTAGCCACGCTCTGGCTGAGCCCTCTAACATGAGAGGCAAATGCTTCATGGCCACCTCATCATTGCCACCGCCAATCTGTACAGCCACTCGATAATCTTCGAGCCAAGTGTCAGGCTTAGACTCACCGGTGAACTTGCTGACTCCAGTCGCCAACCTGAAGTTGGGAGGAATCACTGCGGCTCTGATGGCTCGACTGAAACACTCTGGCCCCGAAACATGTACTCTGCTGCGGGCAGGCGCATCTCTGTTGTGGCCTTCCTGATGAGCTCTGTTCCTGTCAACCAAACCTTGAATGAGGATAGATCTCGCGTCAAAGCCTGGGTCCCTGGGGTCGACTGGAATCCTCTGCCCAACGCTATGAGGGTGTTGGGGAACGTTGCAGAAAACAAAATTTTCCTACGGTTTCACCAAGATTCATCTATGAGTTCATCTAGCAATGAGTGATCGGATGCATCTACATACCTTTGTAGATCGCGAGTGGAAGCGTTCAAAGAACGGGGATGAGGTAGTCGAACACGACGTGATCCAAATCACCGGAGATCCTAGCACCGAACGGACGGCACCTCCGCATTCAACACACGTACGGTCAGCGTAACGTCTCCTTCTTCTTGATCCAGCAAGAGGGAAGGAGAGGTTGAGGAAGATGGCTCCAGCAGCAGCACGACGGCGTGGTGGTGATGGAGCTGCAGTACTCCGTCAGGGCTTCGCCAAGCGCTATGGAGGAGGAGGAGGAGGCACTATGAGGGCGCCTGTCATCTCGATGTCGAGGCGCATATGACCCACTCCTCGGGGGAGGGGTTGGCACTACGTCGATCATCACGATCGGATCGCATACGATCGGATCGGTGATCATACTGCTCATTCCTTCTGTACTGATCATGCCGGTCACCACGTCCCTCACGCCTCGGGGGCGATCTCGGGCTGTGAGCCGACTGGACTGTATCTGTTGCAACGGATCGACTGTGGATCCTATTCCGCGACTGAGAAACAGGAATTCTGGTTTCCCGCCGCCCGGAGCAACGCTCTGATCGCAACAAGCCCCTGCTCAGCCTCCGACTGGGAGGGCTGAATCGATTCTGCTATACGGGCCGCGGCGGCCAAATTCTGAACTGGGGTTCGGTATACCTGCGTCGGCGGGAAGAGGACGGTCGACTAGACTCGGGAGCCCGCTGACGCGCTTGCTCGTCGAGTGCTCGCTGGAGATTCTCCAGTCGAGTGCGCTCGGCCAAGTTAGCCAAGCGCGCGTCCTCCAAGGCCCGGGCCTCGGGGGTCTCTCCGACGATAGGAGTGTGGAGCGGCGTCCATGTTCCGGCGGCGAAGCTCCTCTCGCTGTAATGACGTGAGAGGTTCGGGGAGATACTCATCGTGGGGATGCGACGGGTCGCCCCCACCCGCGCCTCCATCAGCGCGAGGGAAACCGGGAGGACTGTGCGTTCCATCGACCGCCAGAACCTCAGCCGCTGGGTCGCTGCTGTCGCACTTGGATGCGGTCTCCGCGGAGCCAGTCCAGGTCGAACAGGCCGCAGAGGGATTCGTTCGCTCGATTTCCGCGACTTGTGGGTCGCTGCTGTTGCACTCGGATGCGGTCTCTGCGGAGCCAGTCGACAGGTCGAACAGGCCGCAGAGGGATTCGTCGGGCTCGATTGCCGCGACTTGTGGGGCGGCCGACTGGCGAGCCACGGCATGCCTCACCCACCTCTGAAGTCTCGACCGACCGGAGCGCTTGCGCCGGTGGGAGACAGAGTGGGGAGACGACACGGGGGCCGACCGATACTGGGTCGACGGCTGCGCAGGAGGACGCCAAACGCTGCGATGCCGACACGAAGCATGCGCGGAACATGCGTCGCACCGCGGACGGGGAGCGCGTCGATGTCGAGTGGCGCCTCCTGAAGCCAGGCGGAGTCGTCGGCGATGAACGTGAGCGCGCCGAGGCGGATCTCGCGGCCCTCCACCAAAACTCCGCACGAAACCATGATCAAAGGGATCGGAAAAATCGCAACTTCTCCAATCAGGCGCTAAGATTCCTGCCCCACGGTGGGCGCCAACTGTCGTGGTTCTAACTCTGACAGTGATGTAGGGGGGTGTGTATGGAGAGGCTAGATCTCAGCTATTGGGAAGTTGTAAACACACGAGGATTACGAGTTCAGGCCCTTCTCGGAGGAAGTAACAGCCCTACGTCTCGGTGCCCGGAGGCGGTCGATTGGATTATGTGTGTATGAATAACAGGGGTGCGAACCCTTCATACTGAGGAGGGGGGTGGCTTATATAGAGTTCGCGCTCTCCTGCCCTCAGTAATGCAGGGTTTAAGGTACATTTAAGGTTGGGCGTTACTGGTAACGCCCCTAATAAAGTGCTATAATGACCATAAAGACTACTTAATAGCCGATCGTTTGCCTGCGGAGTGACTTTAGGTCTCCTGGCAGTCGAGTGGTTGGCTTCATGGTCGAGTGATAGCTTCTTGGTCGAGTGTCTTGAACCCGTCGAGTGGGATACCTTCAAGTCGATTGAAAGGTGACTTCTTCTAGGGATGTCCTTGGGTAGGGCTCTTTGGACACGTGCCCCTACCCTAGGTACATAGCTTCATCATTAGCCCCCGAATGGATCGAGGTTAGAGTGGGGAAAGAGTTGGGATCTTTCCGACTGGTTCTTCGGGCTACATGAGTGCCTGTTTTGGGTCAATCGTCACGGATGACGTCATCAACCTCTTTCAGTCGCCTTGATCCATTCCAGGCCTTTCGTCGAGTGAATTTCTTTACTTGTGACATACCGAGTGTCGGCGCGAGCGGGGTATTCTGTTTTGACAAGTTGTTCTGCAGCCCGCGGATGTCGCAGGATTCGGATTTCGGGAAGCGCGCGGAACGGGAGCGGCCGCAGTAACCGGAAGCGATAAAGCGGAAGCTCCTCAATTGCCGCGCCACCTTTTTCGCCACGTACTGTGCACGCGCGTCTGCTGCGGGATTTGACTGGATAGCCTGGGCCTACCAGTCAGCCACTCGGGAGCGGCCTCTTATAAGTCGCCGGCTCGGGGTTTCCAAACAATGTGCTTTTTCTTCCTCTCTCCCTTCGCAAGTTCTTCCGCCACCTCCGCTCTCACCTTAGCGCCGCAGGCCCGTGCAGATTTGGGCGACGATGGCGAAGGACAAGACATCCGCTCTGGAGCGCGCGAAGAAGGCGGCGGCGGGGGAAAGGGAAGAGGTCTGCTCGGGGCGGATCCTCCTCAAGGTCTGCTCTGCCCGAGGCTGGATCCAGGGCGATTGGATGCCGTCGGTGATCCGGCAAGAAGATCTCGACGACATGGTCGCGGAGAGGTAGAGTCATTCCTTACCACGAAGCTGACATGGTCTTGGGGAGAGAGTCATCGAACACAGCCTTCGGCTTAAACCGGTCTACGAGGGTATGTGGAGAGCGAAACACGCTTTTATGATGTCTGCGCGTCATCCCGTGCGGAGAGAAGATCGATCAATCATCCATAGCTATAGACCTCCGCAACGGTGAGGTGCGTGCTGAGCACTTTAAAGCCACTACACAGTGATCCTGTGTTCCACTCGGTCGACCAGAGGAAAGAAATTTGAAATTAGCACTGGGTTTTCTCTGCACCACCGACCCTTCTTCTTCGAGCGGAGCTGGTGGCCTATGCAACTTATTAGAAAAAGCCGGGGGGCCTGGTTTTATGCCCGTATTGTTTATAAATGCACGTAGTAGCACACGAAGCTGAGAGCTCCACCACTTCAACTCCCAATTCTTCGTGAAAATAACCTCCGTAAGTCATTAACCTGCTTACCAGATCGTCATAACGATTCTTGGGGTCTTCGGAATCTTCATCTCCTATTGTGCAAAGGTGTATTGGTTGGTATTCCTGAAGTGTGGGGCCCGTTGCCGCCCCCATCTTGGGAGGAACTCCGAACCATTATCACTGCACCAGTCAAACTCGTCTTTAAGGCTACCCCCGCCTCGCCCGAGTGACCTTCAGCCAAGGCGGGTTCTTCTAGGAAGGGCCAAGTCGGGTTATAGTAATGGACGAGAGGAGATCCTTGTTTGCAGGTGACCAGCTGTTGCGGGGGCCCTGGCGCACATCCAGATGGAAGAAGGAAAGAGATTGTTTCCATCTAATCATTTGACGACCCGTTGGCCATGATTGTCGGTCCAACACCAGCGGGCGTGGCTAGTGCATTAATGCCTGGTTTCTACTGTTCAAGACCAGGCGTACCACCAAGGCACAGCTCGACGGTGCAGGTCGTTTGTCCGAATTCACCCAACTGCTTGTTGAAATTCTCTACTCTCGACGCGAGCTGAAACTCCCTGCTTCTCTTGGAGAATGAGGTGTGCGTGAGAGGAAGAGAGGCCCAAGTCAAAGCTGGCTTGTCGAGTGGCCTCCTGAGCGGTTTCTGTGAGGGCGTGACTGCGTATGGACTTGCTGGAGGTTTCCTCCGGAGGCGCATACACAACTGCTTATCCCAACAGGCTGGCGGTAGAGAGAAGCGAGCTTAAAACATCACTCCAGACTTGGCTGTACTCGGTGGAAATCGGAATCCCTGGACTGTAGATGAGGTTATCCGGGAATGCCCGATCTCGAGGGTAGGGCGCGAGAACACCGGAGGAAGGTCACTGCGAGATGATGAGAGGGGTGGAAACTGGGCTGTCGTTCATTCACCCAACGTAGAGGCGGGAAGCACCCAAAGAGAGATAAAACTTGCCCAACAACACATAGGTCACAGAGGATGATAAGGGGGAGGTATGGTTTTCTAACCCTTTGTTCGAGCACAAGCTCGAGCATGATAGTGGAGTGGCATTGGTAATGCTGAATACTGGTTTTCTAATGGACTCCACGTACTGAGTAGAGTCTTGTTTTCTTACAATCGTCCCCTTGATAGTAGAAGTTCTGACTTGAGCGCGTCGTCTATGGAGATTTGGTAATTTCAAGTTTTTCTCCATAAGTGCTGAGCTACCTGATGTATAGTAGTCGACGCCAACGTAGGCAAGCAAGAGCGCGCAAACTTAGGAAGGGCGATGTGTCGTGTGTAAGCGACAGTGAAGACTGGAGATACCAGCGAGTGGGAGAGGCGAGCGAGAGAGGGAGACGACATACGTCGACTCCAGCGGAAGAGGAGGAGGTATGTGTATGAGTTGAAGGCCCCCGCCGGCAGGGTTAGGTGGCGGAGCCGAAAATCCAAGATCGCGGACACGACCTAGCACGGGGCTAAGGCGGTGACAAAGGCGCACTAGGCATTGCGTTGTCGTGTGTGCGAGCTGTAGTCAATGCACACAACTCGTCCACCTCTGCGCACCGTAATACGCCGACTGGAAGGCGCTCCCAACGCTACCCCGACGGCGCTGTAATTGCCTTTCACGCTATGAACGTGAATCACGTAATCGTCCAATGTGTGTCACACTGTCTCTGTCTCTCAGGAGATGCAGATGGCTGTCCCTCACCATTTCGGGTAATACATAAAACTTGTTATCCTTTGTCGACTGTGGACGGATCCTTGGTCGATCCATTGAGCCAACCGACTGACTTTCGAGGCTTGCAGTGCTGCTACTCTGAGATCTCGCCAAGGACGACGACCAAGAGATGGAGGATGTTGTTACTCCAACCCTGGTACGATTACTGACGTTCCGCTTTAGAGTCGACTAAACATTTATTGCAACCCTGGTCGATTGAACAGTTTCCTCTTGTAGCTCCTCTCTCAGTTATCGGGAAATGAGGCCCTCCGCCCGGATGATGCTGTACAAACGAAAGAAAACAAAGCGGGTAGTAGTGAGGGGGAAGAACAAGAACGGACAGTTCGGTCTTGAACCAGAAGGCACCCCAATGATTGCGTCTACCGGCGTCCTTTAGACAGTAGTCGCCGGATGGTGGCGAGCGAGTGGCGAGCACGTCGGTGCTTTCCCTGTGACGTTTTCGGCCATTACGCGAACCAGTGTGCGGCCCTCGACGGTCGAGCTGCGCAGAGTTCCGTCTGAGTCGATTTTTGCCCGCAATTAACTCCGTGAGCTCCGGGGAAACCGAACGTTGCGCTGGCACAAGCTATACGCCCGAGAGCAAGGGATAGGATATGAAAGAAAAGCAGACAGATGCAAGAAGTGATCTGAAGATCGAGTAGACACGCAAGGCAGCTCAGACGACGCCAGAGTTGGCTCCAGAGTAATCCCAGCTCCTAGGTCTATAGGTCTGACACCTCATGACAGCTTGTGCGAGCGTGATCATATTCGCGCCTGTCACACATAGATCTCTTTCTCCACGTACACACCAGCGAGGTTTGCAGGGGGCATGCATGATATGTGGTTGAACACGCCACTGGGAGTGTGTCCGCAGTGCGACTACGTGGAACAGCTGATGGACTTGCAGTCTCTCATGCGCACTATTTCAGAATAGACAAAACGTGTATAGATTCCATGTGTGTTTGCTTGAAGCTCGACACAGGTCGTGTTCTAGGTCCCGAAGCCATTCGAAGGCGTATCTGCTCGTTCCGGTCGACTGCTGGCAGTCAGAACTTTTCTTTTCTTTGGATCAGTGGGGGCGACGGGAAGCAACCAGGAGTGACACCCATGGATGTAGTCCCACGAGACATACTGTCGAAATAGTAATCTATAGATCGGCTTGTTAGTCTTAGAACCGGAATCTATTATTCAGTAGCTCTTAGTTGTGTCGCGAAGCAACACGTAACCGCGTTGTAAAAATTCGGGACGTCTGTCACTGATTTTTCTTTTTCAAATACAAATAACATACCTACCTGCGATAGCCAAGTCGGGTTGTATTAGTACCCACGGAGGCTAATTCGGCTTGGGGTTATAACTATGACCGAGGCCTTAGGCCATATGTGCCAGATATGGCCTGAGAATCAGAAGCAGAACCTGAGAGACTTGAAAAGGTCGACTCAGGCGTCTCAACCGGATAAAATTCTTGAAAGCGTTCACGAAGTAGATATGGATCAAAGAATGAAAAGAAGGCGCGATGGAGTAGGATGAAAGCCAAAGGCAGATAGGCCTGTGGGAGAGAAGACTCTACTTTCTGCCCCATTTTCAACGTGATGACTCCATTGATTATGACGGAGTTGGTCTTTTATGTCTTTTGAATTGGATCTCTAACTTGTGGGATTCACATTTAAGATGATTTAGAAGGGATGTCTATTTAATTGTGGGATGTTGTTTACCACGCGAAGCTACTTGAAAGTAATATGACTAAATTGAAATCTTAATTTATCAATGAACTCTGTAGTACGTGGAATATGAATTTTGAGCCGTTGATAGCCCTATTCGTTGTGATAAAAAGAGATATGCGAAAGTAGTCGCTGCAGAGGGCACCAGAACGGTGAGGTGCTGTTGTTACTGGCGAGCACATTAGAACTTGTTAAAATGGTCTATCGTGCAGAGAGAATCCTTGAAGAGAATGGCAAACAGGTTTGAACACATCGTCGGAAGACTCTGAAGCAGGAGAACTCAAACAACTGGAAAGCATGCTCTCGCGGAAATAAAGGCAAAAAAAAGTAAAAAAGAAAGAGTACAGCACGACTGAAGAAACGAACCACCAACGGAGAATCCTGAGCATGGGAACAACGGCAGGTGAGCAATAGGCAAAGGGAGAAGACGGAAACATGATTCTGTGAGGGGCGTAGGTGCGGGTCGGGTGGATCGTCGCCAAAGAGGCTGTTCGTCGAGTGCCTCGAGGGTAATGGGTGAAAACCCTGCACCGACTGAAGTATGCAGAATTTTGGTACCCAATTACTACCGGACCTGGGTCCCGTAAACCTTGAAGGATTTCCTCTTGCTTGCCACGGGAAGAGATTACGCTCAGAACACCTCTGTACTGGGTAAGGGGTTGCCACAGTAAAAAGGCTGCCTTTCCGTGCAATGCGTAGTTTGCATTAATCTGTCAGAACTTTGAAGAGGAGACCAGTCGAGTGGAGCCAGGCTGTGGACCTGCATAAAGAGGGAGAGCAACACCCTAACCGTGTTATGATAAAGTGAATTCTGGATGCTGGCGTCCAGCTATGACGTGCTCCGTCTGGGAAGTAAGCCTCAACTATTGACGCAGTCGGGAATCTGATGTTATGATAGTCTGCGCAGAGCAAAGCTGATGACTATAATAGTTTAGTGTGCCATGCTTTACGGACTTAGAACCGGGACTTCAACGACGTTTTGAACGTCATGGAGCATATGAGATGTTCCAGGAGTTGAAGTTAATATTTCAAGCAAATGCCCGGATTGAGAGATATAAAGTCTCCAATAAGTTCTATAGCTGCAAGATGGAGGAGAATAGTTCTGTCAGTGAAGCATATACTCAGAATGTCTGGGTACCATAATCACTTGACTCAACTGGGAGTTAATCTTCCTGTTGATAGTGTCATTGACAGAGTTCTTCAATCACTGCCACCAAGCTACAAGAGCTTCGTGATGAACTATAATATGCAAGGGATGGATAAGACAATTCCCGAGCTCTTCGCATGCTAAGGCTGCGGAGGTAGAAATCAAGAAGGAGCATCAAGTGTTGATGGTCAATAAGACCACCAGTTTCAAGAAAAAGGGCAAAGGGAAGAAAAAGGGGAACTTCAAGAAGAACGGCAAACAAGTTGCTGCTCAGGAGAAGAAACCCAAGTCTGGACCTAAGCCTGAGACTGAGTGCTTCTACTAGCAAAGGACTGGTCACTGGAAGCGAACTGCCCCAAGTATTTGGCGGATAAGAAGGATGGCAAGGTGAACAAAGGTATATGTGATATACATGTTATTGATGTGTACCTTACTAATGCTCGCAGTAGCACCTGGGTATTTGATACTGGTTCTGTTGCTAATATTTGCAACTCGAAACAAGGGCTAGAGCTAACACGGATTAAGCGAAGATGGCTAAGGACGAGGTGACGATGCGCGTGGGAAATGGTTCCAAAGTCGATGTGATCGCCGTCGGCACGCTACCTCTACATCTACCTTCGGGATTAGTTTTAGACCTGAATAATTGTTATTTGGTGCCAGCGTTGAGCATGAACATTATATCTGGATCTTGTTTGATGCGAGACGGTTATTCATTTAAATCTCAGAGAATAATGGTTGTTCTATTTATATGAGTAATATCTTTTATGGTCATGCACCCTTGAAGAGTGGTCTATTTTGAAATCTCGATAGTAGTGATACACATATTCATATGTTGAAGCCAAAAGATGCAGAGTTGATAATGATAGTGCAACTTATTTGTGGCACTGCCGTTTGGGTCATATTGGTGTAAAGCGCATGAAGAAACTCCATGCTGATGGGATTTTGGAATCACTTGATTATGAATCAGTTGATGCTTGCGAACCATGCCTCATGGGCAAGATGACTAAGACTCTGTTCTTCGGAACAATGGAGCGAGCAACAGATTTGTTGGAAATCATACATACTGATGTATGTGGTCCGATGAATATTGAGGCTCGCGACAGGTATCATTATTTTCTGATCTTCATAGATGATTTGAGCAGATATGAGTATATCTACTTGATGAAACATAAGTCTGAAACATTTGAAAAGTTCAAAGAATTTCAGAGTGAAGTGAAAAATCATCGTAACAAGAAAATAAAGTTTCTACGATCTGATCGTAGAGAAGAGTATTTGAGTTACGAGTTTGGCCTTTAGTTAAAAACAATGTGAAATAGTTTCACTACTCATGCCACCTGGAACACCACAATGTAATGGTGTGTCCGAACGTCATAACCATACTTTATTAGATATGGTGCGATCTATGATGTCTCTTACTGATCTACCACTATCGTTTTGGGTTTATGCATTAGAGACAGCTGCATTCACGTTAAATAGGGCACCATCTAAATCCGTTGAGGAGACACCGTATGAACTATGGTTTGGCAAGAAACCTAAGCTGTCATTTCTTAAAGTTTGGGGTTGCGATGCTTATATGAAAAGGTTTCATACTGATAAGCTCAAACTCAAATCGGGGAAGTGCGTCTTCATAGGATATCCAAAGGAAACTATTGGATACACCTTCTATCACAGATCCGAAGGCAAGACTTTTGTTGCTAAATTCGGAAACTTTCTGGAGAAGGAGTTTCTCTTGAAAGAAGTGAGTGGGAGGAAAGTAGAACTTGACGAGGTAACTGTACCTGCTCCCTTATTGGAAAGTAGTACATCACAAAAAAATATTTCTGTGACACCTACACCAGTTAGTGAGGAAGCTAATGATGATGATCATGAAACTTCAGAACAAGATACTACTGAACCTTGTAGATCAACCAGAGTAAGATCCGCGCCAGAGTGGTACGGTAATCCTGTTCTGGAAGTCATGCTACTAGATCATGATGAACCTACGAACTATGAAGAAGCGATGGTGAGCCCAAATTCCGCAAAGTGGCTTGAAGCCATGAAATCTGAGATGGGATCCAGTATGAGAACAAAGTATGGACTTTGGTTGACTTGCCCGATGATCGACAAGCAATTGAGAATAAATGGATCTTCAAGAGGAAGACGGACGCTGATAGTAGTGTTACTATCTACAAAGCTAGAATTGTCGCGAAAGGTTTTCGACAAGTTCAAGGGGTTGACTACGATGAGACTTTCTCACCCGTAGCGATGCTTAAAGTCTGTCCGAATCATGTTAGCGATTGCCGCATTTTATGATTATGAAATTTGGCAGATGGATGTCAAAACTGCATTCCTGAATGGATTTCTGGAAGAAGAGTTGTATATGATGCAACCGGAAGGTTTTGTCGATCCAAAGGGAGCTAACAAAGTGTGCAAGCTCCAGCGATCCATTTATGGACTGGTGCAAGCCTCTCGGAGTTGGAATAAACGCTTTGATAGTGTGATCAAAGCATTTGGTTTTATACAGACTTTCGGAGAAGCCTGTATTTACGAGAAAGTGAGTGGGAGCACTACAGCATTTCTGATAAGTATATGTGAATGACATATTGTTGATCAGAAATAATGTAGAATTATTCTGTAAAGCATAAAAGGAGTGTTTGAAAGGAGTTTTTCAAAGAAAGACTTCGGTGAAGCTGCTTACATATTGAGCTTCAAGATCTATAGAGATAGATCAAGACGCTTGATAAGTTTTTTCAATGAGTACATACCTTGACAAGATTTTGAAGTAGTTCAAAATGGAGCAGTCAAAGAAAGAGTTCTTGCCTGTATTACAAGGTGTGAAGTTGAGTAAGACTCAAAGCCTGACCACGGCAGAAGATAGAAAGAGAATGAAAGTCATTCCCTATGCCTCAGTCATAGGTTGTATAAAGTATGCCATGCTGTATACCAGATCTATTGTATGCCCTACCACTGAGTTTGGCAAGGGAGTACGATAGTGATCTAGGAGTAGATCACTGGACAGCGGTCAAAATTATCCTTAGTGGAATAAGGATATGTTTCTCGATTATGGAAGTGAAAAAAAAGGTTCGTCGTAAAGGGTTACGCCGATGCAAGTTTTGACACTAATCTAGATGACTCTAAGTCTCGGTCTACATACATATTGAAAGTGGGAGCAATTAGCTAGAGTAGCTCCATGCAGAGCATTGTTGACATAGAAATTTGCAAAATACATGCGGATCTGAATGTGGCAGACCCGTTGACTAAGATTCTCTCACAAGCAAAACATGATCACGCCTTAGTACTCCTTGGGTGTTAATCACATAGCGATGTGAACTAGATTACTGAATCTAGTAAACCCTTTGGGTGTTGGTCACATGGCGATGTGAACTATGGGTGTTAATCACATGATGATGTGAACTATCGATGTTAATCACATGGTGATGTGATCTAGATTATTGACTCTAGTGCAAGTGGGAGACTGAAGGAAATATGCCCTAGAGGCAATAATAAAGTTATTATTTATTTCCTTATTTCATGATAAATGTTTATTATTCATGCTAGAATTGTATTAACCGGAAACATAATACATGTGTGAATACATAGACAAACAGAGTGTCACTAGTATGCCTCTACTTGACTAGCTCGTTAATCAAAGATGGTTATGTTTCCTAACCATAGACAAAGAGTTGTTATTTGATTAACGAGGTCACATCATTAGTTGAATGATCTGATTGACATGACCCATTCCATTAGCTTAGCACACGATCGTTTAGTATGTTGCTATTG
>NC_053028.1:200719032-200729973 GCF_003073215.2 Triticum urartu | reverse complement strand
CCGCATACACCGCACCCAGCTGCAGCGCGTGGGGACATGCAAGACCAAGCTCTCCGTCACCCAAGGCCTCCCGTGGCCACAGCAGGCTGCCGTGCCTTCACCACCGAGCTACGCAGCGTCGCGTGGCCCGGCAAGTTCAAGCCAGACCTGCCTCCTCGTTACGACGGCACGGCTGACCCTGCGGAGTTCCTCCAGCTCTACGAGCTGGGCATCGAAGCTGCCAACGGAGACGAGAAGGTCATGGCGAACTGGTTTCCCATGGCGCTCAAGGACGGGGCCCGCACCTGGCTCCTGAACCTGGCTCCAGGCACGATCTCCTCCTGGGACGAGATGCGCACCCGCTTCATCGCCAACTTCCAAGGTACTCGCGACCGGCCACCCGCCGTGAGCGACATGCGCCGCATCAAGCAACAACCCGGGAGACCCTGCAGAAGTACATCCAGCGCTTCAACAACGCATGCCTCAAGATTCCCAAGGCTGACCGAGGCCATCATCTCAGCCTTCTCCGACGCGTGCGCGATGTCAAGATGAAGGAGGAGCTGGCGATGCATGAAGACCTGTGCACTTCCTTGGAGCTGTTCAACTTGGCAAAGTGCGCCAGGGCTGAGGAAGGGCGTCTCTCCCTCCTCGAGCTGCCTGCCGCAGACCCAGAAGAGAAGAAGCCCAAGGCCAAGGATGTGAAGCGCAAGGGGGCTGCCGTGCTCGCGGCAGAACCAGACACCAAGCGGGGCAGAGATCAGCCCGAACACCTTCCAAGGGCAGTCGGTACTGTGTGTACCACGACCTCCACACCCACAACACCAACGAATGTCAAGAGCTCCGAGCCGTGCGAGAAGGAAGGATCGGCCGTCGCCCCGACCGCGGTGACCGGGGCTACGGTCGAGGAGGAGGAAGGAACGCAGGACGCTGGGAAGACCGCGGCCCGCGCCAAGGGTGGCGCGATCAACCTCGCGAGGATCGCTGGCAAGACCGCCTCGCGAGGGAGACTGGAGGGATCAGCCTCGCGAGGATCGCCCCAAGGCAACGCAGGCCTCCCTCCGCTGCCCCGCAGCCAAGGAGAAACGAGGACCGCCACCAAGACGAGGGGGCTGGGGGCTTCCAGGAGCCGCGCGCGATCGCCTGCATCCTGGGCGGGGCTCAGGCCCCAGCCTCTCAACGCATCTTCAAGCAGTTCGCCCGCGAAGTGAATGCAGTCCTCCCCAGGCTTGAAGCCACGCGCCCTCTCAGGTGGTCGGCGTGCGCCATCACGTTCAGCTCAGCAGATCAGCTCAAGTGTGCGGCTACAGCCGGAGTCCTCCCGATGCTTTGTTCCCCAATCATCAGCAACGTGGTGGTCACCAGGACCCTCATCGATGGCGGGGCAGGGCTCAACGTCCTGTCCGTGGAAACATTCAACAATCTCCAAGTGCCCTACAGCCAGCTTCAGCCAACCAAGCCTTTCTCCGGAATCACCGACGGCTCCACGGTCCCGATTGGGCAGGTCCGCCTCCCTGTCACCTTCGGGGCAGCGACAACTACCGCACCGAGCTCATCGACTTCGACGTCGCTCACATTCGCCTGCCGTACAACGCCATCCTTGGGTACCCAGCGCTGGCCAAGTTCATGGCCGTAACTCACCACGGCTACAACGTCCTCAAGATGCCAGGAAGTGGCGGAGTCATCACGGTGCCCTGTGAAGAGAAGGACGCGGTGTGTTCCCTGGAACGAGCCTTTCAGGCCGCGTCACTGGAAGACCCGGATCGCGGAAGCAGGAGGCTTCCCGAGACGCCCCGAGAAGAAGACATTGTCCGGCCCGGCCCCTCAGGAGGCAGGCCCCTCTGGGCCCGCGCCTGCCCAGGGGGAACCTCCTTCCATCGCATAGGAAAGCGCGCCCGGCGCCCTCCTCAGGCAGGGCTCGGGGGCTCTCCCCTGGAGGGCCACCGACCTGGCTAAGGGTCACGAGGAAGGCGCTTGGGCACCACATGGAGGCATGTTTCGAAGCACGTTTTCCTCAAGAAGGAGTAAGGCAAGGAGAGCCAGACCCTCAGGAGTTCGTCAGCAAGGCCATTCAGGAGCTACAGGAGTCAAGAGTCATGAAAGGCGGCCGCCGTCTACCAGCAGTGCCCCCCCATCCAGGCGAGGATGGTGGGCTGCGCGTCTACATCGACATACCAGGGCTCAACCGAGTCGCCTCTCTGGAGCGCCTCTGGCCCTCGCGAGTGGGGCGCTGCGGAGGTCCACCCCAAAGCTACGTTCGCATGCCTTACGGCTTGCCGAACGCGGCTGCCACGTACCAGTGCCTCATGAGGGGCATCATGGAGGCACAAGAGGCCAGGCGTTTCGCAGCCCTGGCGGAGATGGAGATGGTCCACGGGGAGCCACCAGCACCTCCGGAGCCTCCCGAGGCCCCTGGCCTGGGGGCTCGTGAGGATCGGCTTCCGCAGCCCACCGAGTCTGCTACACCAACACTCCTTCGTCCTCAACATCATCAGGTGACATCTTTCAAGTTACTTCCAGCTGGGAGCGCCCCAGGGCTGCATTATTCCCAGGCCGCGTGGGTCCGTCCCTGCGGCATGTATCCCTTTTATTTCATGTTGTTAGCTTACCTTGTTGGGGGCGCCCCTCGGGCTGCATGATCCCCAAGTCGCTCGGGCCAGACCCAGCGGCATGTATCCCATTTGCGTTTATTTCCGGTTATGCGTTATACCGACCCACCATGCTTGATTATTTGATGCCGGTCCACGGCACCTCTTCTTCTCCATGCCGACCACTTGCACGTTAAAGGGGGGGTACCTGAGCATCGCGACTCAGGGCTCTTACTGGCTCTCCAGCCCTCACCCTCTGGCCTTGTCCACGGCATCGTGACCTGGCATACCAGCGACGGCTGAGACCAGCTCGAGGGCCGGGACCCGAGGACGTAGAGTGCCGGCATCTAACCAAATTTGCAGGGACACATCACAAGATAAGGCCCAGTGCCAGGCGCAACCCGCCTAGAGGTAGGGCCCCGTGAGTCCCGCGCTGGCTCACGGGTGCCCAGATACACCTCGCCAGGCCCTACCGTGCCAGCCACGTGTCAGGGCGGGGCTGTACACGCCCCGGGGGCTCCTCCCGGAGGGGAGCCCCCTCCCACGTACCAGTGGAAGCACCATGCTCCGCGCTGGCTGACGACACTGCCGAGGAGCGGCTATGCCCGTACACATACGGAAGCGCTATGCTCCGCGCTGGTGATAAACAACTGAGGGTGGCCCCCGGGCCGCATCAACCTCAGGGAGCCCAGAGCTCAGTGTCTAGCCTCATCGTAACGCCTCCCCTCGGGAGTGCCGCGCGAGGGGGCTGGGCACGGGGGCTGCGCCTGGGTCACGCCCAGACGCACGCCGCCCAGCCAGGCCCCCCCGGGCCTGGTTCGTCGCGCGTCTCTCCCCGAGCAGAGCCAAGGTACGAAGGCCGTTTGAGCGTCAAGGGGGACTCCTGAGCATCGCGACTCAGGAGCCTAACTGGTCACGTAGCCCCTCACTCCTTAGTTCCGAAAGGCTAACGGCGGTTGAGGTATGCGCGCGGCCGGGCTCTGCAGACGTAGAACGGTAGATCCACCCACATCACACCTCCCTACTTGCTGTTCGTGCGCCAAGGGGGACTCCTGAGCATCGCGACTCAGGAGCCTAACTTGTCACGTAGCCCCTCACTCCTTGGCCCCGTCCTGGTTTCCGGTCGGGACTAACGCTGGGTGAGGTATGCGCGGGGCCGGGCTCTGCCGGCGTAGAACATAAGCAAGTAGGAAGGAAAAGCGCAAATTTCGAGGAATTCAAAAGCAAATATCAACAGTCCACACTGGTTGTCTCAATGCCAAACGCAAGTTTAAACGCCTCCCCGAGGCATGATACATGTGCAGGAATTAAAGGCAGGACAGGAGCCACAACGGAGTCACTTGTCGGCGGTGGAGCAACGCGGAGTGGGTTCGCATCATGGAGCAGTGGGGTGGGCAGCGCCTTGCTTCGGCTTGGTGCTGAAGGCCCGGAACTTCCCCAGCAGAGCCTCCGTGCGACCCTTCACGGCCTCGGCAGCCGGCAGCGCACGCTCGCGGCTTACTAGTTCCAGCAGGCTGTCGAGGTCGACGTCGGGATTGCGAAGGTAGATGTGGGTGAGCACCGCCGTCAAGTGCTGCAGCAAGAAGAAGGACAGCCTCGAGCCGTGCCGTCGGGGCCAAGGCCAAAGGGCGACATCTTCAAGAGCAACGAACAGGAAAGGGAAGCAGCTTGCAGGGCTGTCCTCGGCGCCAGCCTAGCGGGCTCTCTAGTCCCGCTGTCATAAAGCGTCCTCAGCGAGGAGCGAGCCTTTCCCTCCACTCCGTGAAGGCCATGCGGTCCTCAGCAAGAACCAGGGCCTTGTCGTCCAGCTCGGCCTTCCCTCGCTCCAACTCCTGCTCCAGCGGCCTTCCTCCCTCTCCGTGAACGGCCGCCTCGGCGAGCCTTCCACGCCCCTTCTTCTGCTCTTGGCGAAGGCGGACCTCTTCGTGAGCTGGTCCGCAGGCCTTGCAGCTCGTCCTCCAGCGCCTTGCAGCGACCACGGACGTCGACCACCTCCCAGGGCTGCGTTCACGAGGAGCTTCGGCCTCAAGGACGGCCCTGCTTCTCCTTCATCGCAAGCCGTCGAGGCTGGACAGCGCCGCCCGAATCGAAGCGTCGGAGCGACACCCATCCTGAAGCCAGCTCAAGCGCCCGGCCACCAAGCGAGGGTCGCGCCAAAAAGATCCTGCCGCAGTGGTCATCTCAAGCAACAGCCACAATCAAAATGGCAGAAAGGAGTCGGAGAGACAGCAGCCGGTGGAGGTAGGAGGAGAAGGCGGCAGCGCGGCACAGCGATCCTGAGGCGGAGTCCTGCTGCGCCCCAACGCTGTAAGTGGCGGCAGCAGGCAAAGGACCTCAGGATCGCTCTGGGCCATGGGGGTGAGCTCGGCCCAGCCAGTGAAGCCAGGCTCGCGAGGAACGGACCGGGGCAGGAGAAGCTCGTGCGCCGGCGATCACCCTCTTCGCGGTAGAGGCGCTGCCACGGATGGAACCTCAGGAGCTCCCTTCGACTTCTTTGCTGCGGGCGCCAGCCTATCCAAGAGACGTGGACGTCAAGCCTCAAAAGCAGAACAAGAAATAAAGACAAGAATCAAACGCTTACGGGTCGTCGCCAGTGAACTCAAGCGGCCTCCGGCCAAAATTGAAGCCTGAAGCCCGATGGAAGGGTCAACCTCGGGAAGCTTGGAAGCGGAAGGTGCGTCTGGCGGTCCCGTCTCGGGGCGGGGCAGACCCGCGGGAGATCAGCCCGGTCCTGTCCTTTCTTCGGGATCGGGGGCAAGCTCCCGCCGTCATCTCGTCGTCATCACTGGGAGAGAAGCGGAGAACGCGGGACTGCGCCGGGGGAGGGGAAGCCCTCGACTCTCCGTCAGTTCGCTTCGGAGTCAGGGCCTTTTTCCCGCTCCTCCTTCCTCCTCTTCGCTGGAAGTCAGTCGGAGGGCACGTCCACGTTTCCTTAGGAGTTTCCATGGGCACGGGCCCATCCCGTTGAAGACGGGCAATGGGACCTCCACTACCTTGCTCCCAGTCGTCGCGGGAGGAACAAGGGCGTAGGAGCGCCCTCCAACCTCGCCACATCGCCCCCGACAGAGATTGGAGGACCGCAGCCAGATCTCCGTCGGCAAGGCCGCGGGGCTCGGATGGGGCCTCCACATCGGAAGTGAGTAACTGCCAAAGCGGAGCCAGCTGGTGCTCTAGGAAATTCCCTCAGCAGCCGACGCGCCGGTCAGGCTTCGCCGCCGCCATGTTGGCCGGGCCCTTAGAATCCGCGTCATCTTCTCCAACAACCAGCTTCGCGCGGGTGCGGAGCTCCGCTCGACCCAATCGCTGGAGGCTCGTGGGCTGCTCCATGGGCAAGGATCAGCCGAGGGTGAATGCGCCTAGCATCCGCCAGACACTTGCTCCTGAAGCCTCAATCTTTTCCCGGGGTTCGAGATGGCAATGGCGCACCGTACGCGATGAAGCTCGCGCCGAGGAAGCAGGACCGCGAGAGGTCGAGGTAGAAGTAGTTGGCAGCAAGGCCTGAAGGGCTGGCACCCCTACGTGAGCCTCGCAGTATAGCAAGATTGCTAGGAAAAGGACGGAGTTGGGTGGAGAATGCAGAGCCTGTAGCTTGTAATGGCGGAGGAACAGAGAAGAAGAACTCGGAGAAGGGAGGCACCAAGGCCAGCAGCAATGGCACTACGAAGAACGGATAGAAAGTGCTCCCTTGACCCTCAGGGTGGCGGAGCCGGCTTGAACACTTCGCCCCGTCGATGCCCCGCGCCGCCGCCATCTGCGCAACCCGGGCGAGGCTCGCCTCTGACACGTTCGGCGAGTCCAGGGCAGACGAGTACCAAGCTACGGCGGGGAGCTGACGAGCGCCATGGCTTCCTAGGTCATGCGGTCAGAGTAGATCTGGAAATTTTGGAGGAAGAAGGAGAGGCGCAAGAAAGGGGATCTGAGCAGCAACTGGAGAAAGCAAAAACGCAAAGCTAGGCAGATGCCGCTCCTTATCACTCGCGCGGTGGCTAAGGCGCCCACCAATCAACCGCCACGCGGCGCCAAGGCCACAGGCTGTTAGGGGCCCGTGGCGCTTCGCTCTTGCCCTTCCGCCTCCTGCACGGCCAGTCGGCGCGCCTTGGGCCCGAGGGCTATTGTCGGCGTTCTAGGAACGGGGGTCCCCAGACTTGCCTGCCTGCAGCGTGGCTCAAAGGGGGGCCCAACACGGCCCATCTTCATCAACACAGACCCAAGACCCTCCGCGAGGTGCCAAGCCTCGCGGGGGACGACGCGGAGCTTTCTCAGGCAGGCCTCACCAGGCTGGCTTCGCGAGGAGGCGAAGAGATCAAGGCGGGGTACCTCATGAGGTGCCTGCCCGTGACACAAGCATGACGACCCAAGGCGCCAGGCGGGTCGCCAGCCCGCGCCAGTGTCCTCTTTCCTCTTGGTGCAAAGGGGAGCAAGCGCAACCGGCGGAGTACCGAGGCATCAGGCAAAGTTGCCATTTCGGTGCAACAAGACCAAGACCAGGAGGACTGCAAGACGGAGGTCATTCGAGGAGCCCAAGACGGCGTCACACAGAGCTTTGTGCAGGCGAAGACTACTTTTGTCAAGATAGCTGGTACTGTCCCCCTTCAATTAGCCCGCCATTGTTGGCTCCCTTCCCGCGATATTTGGGAAGAGGACCAGGGCCTCTATAAATAGGACCAGCCACCCACAGAATCAGAGGATCAGGGAATCAGGGAATGATAAGAGAGAAGAGGTTAGAGGCTAGAGGTTGGAGATCAACAATCGGGAGAGAGAGAGAAGGGTGACTGAACTCCTCCCAGCAGTTCGTCGCCCCAGCCAAGAACAGACCCTCGCGAGGCTGTTCTTCCTTGTATTGTTCATCATCATCATCCCAAGAGGCAATCCACCACGCCACACACTGGAGTAGGGTATTACACCACAACAGTGGCCCGAACCAGTATAAACCCTGTGTCTCTCGTGTTGTTCTTTCCATAGCTTAGATCTTAGCGAGGCGGAGGGGTGCAGGTAGGTAGGAGGCGAAATCTCCGCGCGCGCCCCAGTGTTCGAACCTTAAGGGTCTGCCGGAACCGAAATCCGACAATCCTCAAGGTCATCTGCTCAGTTGATGATGGTAATGCAGTTGTCGGCCCTGTCGGCGGCAGGGAAGAAGATCTGAGGCGGCGAAAGACAGTCTGGAGAGCAGATCCCTGCTGTGGTGAACCCTTCCGTCGTTGGAGCAGCTGAGCTGGGGTGGTACACAGCACCGCAGGAGTAGGACAAACCACACATGGTTTTCTTTGACACATATCTGTAACGTAAGTAATTGTGTAAGGGCTTGTTTGAATTTGAGGATTCTAACAATGCAGGGGTAGGAAATAGACAGGAATAGGATAGGAATGCACGTGCAAAACGGAGAATTTAAAAACACAGGATTTCTGCCAATCTGGGTGTTTGGTTCGCAAGAATTGGAAGATCACAGGATGCAAAGAAGCATGGTAAGATTAAGTTCAAACCACAAGGTGTACAACCTCTTTGGCGAAGCCATGTCGATCTCAGCGTGATTGGGTTGGCCGGTGAGGATGCTCCGGCTGACTTGGCTGTCGGAGGAGGGGAAGAAGATCTTAGGCGTCTGGAGATGGAGCTTGAGGTACTGCTCCGCTGTGATGGAGGGTTTTTTGGAGCAGCTCCTGAGTTGTACGACGCCGAGGTTGAAGCAGGACAAGAGAGACAACGTTAACCTGAGTGGAATTCTAATAGCATCTCCAATAGATGAAGTAAAATACATAACCACAAAGTGCTAGATGTATACATCAGCCGCTCATCTCTGAACTTAACTGTCGAAACTGAATTTAACTATCGAAACTGAACTTAACTGTCGAAACTGAATTTTGCTGTCGAAACTGAATTTTACTGTCGAAACTGAAACGCACTAGAGGTGAGGCTACAAGTCAGTCGACTAACTTTTTCATCTCTGGTCAGTCGATTTTGCAGCCGTTGGATACGAAATCAAGGGCCTGCAGTTCATCTTCAACCTCCACCCCCGTGAGCCACCAGCCAGCACCGGCCAAACAGCCGCCACCCGCCGCCCACGGCCGGCGTGCGCCGCCTCGCCCGCCCCGAAAACACTCCTCACCGTCGGTCATCCTGCCGCCCCGGCCATCCTGTAGCCCCCCCCGTGCCGAGCTTTTTCTCCGGTGATCCCCACGCCACCACCCCACCACCGCTGGCGACCACCGCCCCACCCTGAACCCTAAGATAGATAGTGGGGTACCTCTCCGGTTAGCCCCCCTCCCCGCTGCGGCTGGTTCTTCCTTAACTCCGGCGAGCCCCCCACCCCTTGAAAATCGACTGACCCAAAAAGTCGATTCAGTCGACTGAAGTGTAGCTAAATCGGAGCAGCATCGCAAGCAAGAGCAAGAGCGAGAGCAGCAGTGCGAGCAAGAGCAGACCAGGCAGGACCGAGAGCAAGAGCAGAGCAGCAGCGCGGCGAGAGCTAAAGCAACAGCAGCTCCTACTGATGTGGACGTCGCCACCGAGGGAGCGACGCCGTGGAGGAAGTGGTCGGCGATGCCGCCGTGGATGGAGTTGCGTCGTGTCGGCTCGGGGCCGAGCGCCAGCAGCACCGTGAGATCGAATCAAGAAGAAAATGCGGTGATTAGTGTACAACCTCTTTGGTGGCGCTGATTAGGCCGCAGCTTCATCCGAGGAAACGGTGATGATGATGCTCTTCCGATGGTGCAGGTGAAGACGGCGGTGTGGGAATGGAGGTGGCGCGAAAGACGAGGGGAACGTCGGGGCAGCTCCTTGGAGGTGGAGGGTGGGGTGGCTGAACCGGCGGGACGACCAGATCGATGACGGATCCTCATCCGGTACGGTGGATGAGGGACTTCGAGGTGTTGCTGTGGACGACGTCGTCGGGGAAGAGGCTCCGGCTGGGTGGTGGACGGAGGAGGGTGTGGGGCTTCACGGGTTTTGCCGGCCTTGGTGTACGAATGGGTGGGCGGATGGGATGGGAGTGGGGAACCATGGCTTAGGGACGCGCTTGTCCGAATATGGGTAAGTTACGAAAGTACCCCCACCGATTTGAGGCGGTTCTTTCGGTTCAGGGGTATCACGGGCATTTCGCGTGTCGGGATTTCATGGGAGGTGGGATTTTTCGCGCGCGTTGTAATTTTGGAATAGCAAGGCGCGGGTTGAGATGGAGGGAGTTGTTGGAGCACAACGAGACAAAGATTTATCTTAAATATTTCGGGGTAACAAGGCGCGAGTTGAAGAGGCGGGAGTTTCGCAGCACGATAGTGGAGACGCTAGCTTGAAATTTCGGCATAACAAGGCGCGGCTTGAAATTTCGGGAGAACAAGCTTAACATGTTACCAAAAGAAAAAAGACAATTTAGACTAGTATGATATACTACGTACAATGTGTTTAACACGCACAAACACACACACAGACACCATTTAGACTAGTAAGGTACACGTGCATTGCGCATGAGATTTGGCAACCAAATTATGAATAAATACCACATTATAGCATGTAAGCTTTGGAGTCATATATGCATGATGTAGATGTTCGTTTAATTCTTATAGTTCATTTCATTCAAAATCATCTAGTTTTTATAAGAAAGCTAATCTATTTTAAGATTCATGGAATTGTGCGTTGTAAGGCATAAAGTAAAAACAAATCATGTAGAAAAACATTTGGGCAATTCTGATACGGAAGATTATAGAACAAAGAGAAGTGCTTGTGATTTTGAGGTTGTGCATTATGCTTAAGTTCAACCATAGAGTCTTCTAGATTGTACATGTGGCAAAATCTGGTGGAATCTAGATGATATCCACGGCCTAGTAGTGCTCAAATTGCAGCTCTGCACCATCGGAATTGGCCTCATCCAACGACCATCTTTCAAAGTTAAAGTTATCCGCACACTATATAAAAAATATAAAATATAATATATATATGGGGTATAGATATAGATATGTGATGCGAAAGCCCCATCATCTCCAATTAGAATAGTGTGTCCATGCACGGATGCAATGTGGCCAAACGATGTCTGCCATCGGTATCTCAAATTCAAACCAGTCTGACCTTGTTCAATGTGTATACATTACAACATGCTCGTTTCCAAACCACAGCCGAGCAATCTCCGTTATATTCATGCATGCATGGGTTTCAAACATCATGATCTCTTATTCAAATATTTGAATTCAACTTTACATTGATTATGACCTCACCTAGTCTTTTACACCCACACATTGGTCTTCTCTTTATAATGTACCACTAACTTTCTTCGTGCATGCATGCACACACACTACCAATCGGCATTATCCATCTCACACATGCAATCTTTTTCTTCAAGTCGGTCTCCCATGAAGGCACACACAGACACACACACATCCCCCTCTCCATCATA
>NC_053028.1:200704464-200718032 GCF_003073215.2 Triticum urartu | reverse complement strand
CATTTTTCCGACTTGGGTTCGAGCTTTTCAGGTTGAAGTTTCTTGACATAAGCATCGCATCCCCAAACTTTTAGAAACGACAGCTTAGGTTTCTTCCCAAACCATAATTCATACGGTGTCGTCTCAACGGATTTCGACGGAGCCCTATTTAAAGTGAATGCGGCAGTCTCTAAAGCATAGCCCCAAAAAGAAAGCGGTAAATCGGCAAGAGACATCATAGATCGCACCATATCTAATAGAGTGCGATTACGACGTTCGGACACACCATTACGCTGAGGTGTTCCAGGTGGCGTGAGTTGTGAAACTATTCCACATTTTCTTAAGTGCGTGCCAAACTCATGACTCAAGTATTCTCCTCTGCGATCTGATCGCAGGAACTTGATTTTCCTGTCACGTTGATTCTCAACCTCACTCTGAAATTCCTTGAACTTTTCAAAGGTTTCAGACTTGTGTTTCATTAAGTAGACATACCCATATCTACTCAAGTCATCAGTGAGGGTGAGAACATAACGATAGCCACCGCGAGCCTCAACACTCATTGGACCGCACACATCAGTATGTATGATTTCCAATAAGTTGGTTGCTCGCTCCATTGTTCCTGAGAACGGAGTCTTGGTCATTTTACCCATGAGGCATGGTTTGCACGTGTCAAATGATTCGTAATCAAGAGACTCTAAAAGTCCATCAGCATGGAGCTTCTTCATGCGTTTGACACCTATGTGACCAAGGCGGCAGTGCCACAAGTATGTGGGACTATCATTATCAATCTTACATCTTTTGGTACTTACACTATAAACATGTGTAGTATTACGCTCGAGATTCATTAAGAATAAACCATTCACCATCGGAGCATGACCATAAAACATATCTGTCATATAAATAGAACAACCATTATTCTCGGATTTAAATGAGTAGCCATCTCGAATTAAACGAGATCCTGATACAATGTTCATGCTCAAAGCTGGCACTAAATAACAATTATTAAGGTTTAAAACTAATCCCGAAGGTAAATGTAGAGGTAGCGTGCCGACGGCGATCACATTGACCTTGGAACCATTCCCGACTCGCATCGTCACCTCGTCCTTCGCCAGTCTCCGCTTATTCCGCAGCTCCTGTTTTGAGTTACAAATGTGAGCAACCGCACCGGTATCAAAACCCAGGAGCTACTACGAATATTGGTAAGGTACACATCAATTACATGTATATCACATATACCTTTCATTTTGCCGGCCTTCTTGTCCGCTAAGTACTTGGGGCAGTTCCGCTTCCAGTGACCACTTCCCTTGCAATAAAAGCACTCAGTCTCGGGCTTGGGTCCATTCTTTGGCTTCTTCCCGACAGCTTGCTTACCAGGCGCGGCAACTCCCTTGCCGTCCTTCTTGAAGTTCTTCTTACCCTTGCCTTTCTTGAACTTAGTGGTTTTATTCACCATCAACACTTGATGTTCCTTTTTGACTTCTACCTCTGCTGATTTCAGCATTGCAAATAATTCGGGAATGGTCTTTTCCATCCCCTGCATATTGAAGTTCATCACAAAGCTCTTGTAGCTCGGTGGAAGCGACTGGAGGATTCTGTCAATGACCGCGTCATCCAGGAGATTAACTCCCAGCTGAGTCAAGCGGTTATGTAACCCAGACATAGTGAGTATGTGCTCACTGACAGAACTGTTTTCCTCCATCTTACAGCTGAAGAATTTGTCGGAGACTTCATATCTCTCGACCCGGGCATGAGCTTGAAAAACCATTTTCAGCTCTTCGAACATCTCATATGCTCCATGTCTCTCAAAACACTTTTGGAGCCCCGGCTCTAAGCTGTAAAGCATGCCGCACTGAACGAGGGAGTAGTCATCAACACGTGACTGCCAAGCGTTCATAACGTCTTGGTTCTGTGGGACGGGTGCGTCACCTAGCGGTGCTTGTAGGACATAATCTTTCTTGGCAGCTATGAGGATGATCCTCAGGTTCTGGACCCAGTCCGTATAGTTGCTGCCATCGTCTTTCAGCTTGGTTTTCTCTAGGAACGCGTTGAAGTTGAGGACTACGTTGGCCATTTGATCTACAAGACATATTGTAAAGATTTTAGACTAAGTTCATGATAATTAAGTTCATCTAATCAAATTATACAATGAACTCCCACTTAGATAGACATCCCTCTAGTAATCTAAGTATAACATGATCCGAGTTAACTAGGCCATGTCCGATCATCACGTGAGACGGACTAGTCAACATCGGTGAACATCTTCATGTTGATCGTATCTTCTATACGACTCATGCTCGACCTTTCGGTCTTCTGTGTTCCGAGGCCATGTCTGTACATGCTAGGCTCGTCAAGTCAACCTAAGTGTTTGCATGTGTAAATCTGTCTTACACCCGTTGTATGTGAACGTTAGAATCTAACACCCGATCATCACGTGGTGCTTCGAAACAATGTACTGTCGCAACGGTGCACAGTTAGGGGGAACACTTTCTTGAAATTATTATGAGGGATCATCTTATTTACTACCATCGTTCTAAGTAAACAAGATGCAAAACATGATAAACATCACATGCAATCAAATAATAATAGTGACATGATATGGCCAATATCACATAGCTCCTTTGATCTCCATCTTGGGGCTCCATGATCATCTTGTCACCGGCATGACACCATGATCTCCATCATCATGATCTCCATCATCGTGTCTCCATGAAGTTGCTCGCCAACTATTACTTCTACTACTATGGCTAACGCGTTTAGCAATAAAGTAAAGTAATTTACATGGCGTTTCTCAATGACACGCATGTCATACAAAAAATAAAGACAACTCCTATGGCTCCTGCCGGTTGTCATACTCATCGACATGCAAGTCGTGATTCCTATTACAATAGCATGAACATCTCATACATCACATATATATCATTCATCATTCATCACAACTTTGGCCATATCATATCACAAAGCACTTGCTGCAAAAACAAGTTAGACGTCTTCTAATTGTTGTTGCAAGTTTTACGTGGCTGAAATAGGGTTCTAGCAAGAACGTTTTCTTACCTACGTGAAAGCTACAACGTGATTTGTCAACTTCTATTTACCCTTCATAAGGACCCTTTTCATCGAATCCGCTCCAACTAAAGTGGGAGAGACAGACACCCGCCAGCCACCTTATGCAACTTGTGCATGTTAGTCGGTGGAACCGGTCTCACGTAAGCGTACGTGTAAGGTTGGTCCGGGCCACTTCATCTCACAATACCGCTGAAGCAAGATAAGACTAGTAGCGGCAAGAAAGTTGACAACATCTACGCCCACAACAAATTGTGTTCTACTCGTGCAAGAGAACTACGCACAGACCTAGCTCATGATGCCACTGAAGGGGAACGTTGCAGAAAACAAAAAATTTCCTACGGTTTCACCAAGATCCATCTATGAGTTCATCTAGCAACGAGTGATCGTATTGCATCTACATACCTTTGTAGATCACGCGCGGAAGCGTTCAAAGAACGGGGATGAGGAAGGCGTACTCGACGTGATCCAAATCACCGGAGATCCTAGCGCCGAACGGACAGCACCTCCGCGTTCAACACATGTACGGTCAGCGTGACGTCTCCTTCTTCTTGATCCAGCAAGGAGGAAGGAGAGGTTGAGGAAGATAGCTCCAGCAGCAGCACGACGGCGTGGTGGTGGTGGAGCTGCAGTACTCCGGCAGGGCTTCGCCAATCACTATGGAGAAGGAGGATGTGTTGGAGAGGGAGAGGGAGGCACCAAAGGCGTGGGGTGAGAAGTCCTCCATCTCCCCACTATATATAGGAGGGCCAAGGGGGGGGGCTCCGGCCCTAGGAGATCCAATCTCCTAGGGGGGCGGCGGCCAAGGGAGGAATCCCTCCTCCCCAAGGCACCTAGGAGGTGCCTTCCCCCTTTGGGACTCTTCCCTTCTTGAACCCTAGGCGCATGGGCCTCTTGGGGCTGGTGCGCTTGGCCCATGTAATAGGCCAAGGAGCACACCCCTACAGCCCATGTGGCCCCCGGGGTAGGTGGCCCCACCCGGTGGACCCCCGGGACCCTTCCGGTGGTCCCAGTACAATACCGGTGACCCCGAAACTTGTCCCGATGCCCGAAATAGCACTTCCTATATATAATTCTTTACCTCCGGACCATTCCGGAACTCCTCGTGACGTCCGGGATCTCATCAGGGACTCCGGAAAACATTCGGGTTACTGCATATACATATCCCTACAACCCTAGCGTCACCGAACCTTAAGTGTGTAGACCCTACGGGTTCAGGAGACATGTAGACATGACCGAGACCACTCTCCGGTCAATAACCAACAACGGGATCTGGATACCCATGTTGGCTCCCACATGCTCCTTGATGATCTCATCGGATGAACCACGATGTCGAGGATTCAATCAATCCCGTATACAATTCCCTTTGTCAATCGGTATGTTACTTGCCCAAGATTCGATTGTCGGTATCCCAATACCTCGTTCAATCTCGTTACCGGCAAGTCACTTTACTCGTACCGTAATGCATGATCCCGTGACCAGACACTTGGTCACTTTGAGCTCAGTATGATGATGCATTACCGAGTGGGCCCAGTGATACCTCTCCGTCATACGGAGTGACAAATCCCAGTCTTGATCCGTGTCAACCCAACAGACACTTTCGGAGATACCCGTAGTATACCTTTATAGTCACCCAGTTACGTTGTGACGTTTGGTACACTCAAGCACTCCTACGGTATCCGGGAGTTACACGATCTCATGGTCTAAGGAAAAGATACTTGACATTGGAAAACTCTAGCAAACGAACTATACGATCTTGTGCTATGTTTAGGATTGGGTCTTGTCCATCACATCATTCTCCTAATGATGTGATCTCGTTATCAATGACATCCAATGTCCATAGTCAGGAAACCATGACTATCTGTTGATCAATGAGCTAGTCAACTAGAGGCTTACTAGGGACATGTTGGTGTCTATTATTCACACATGTATTACGATTTCTGGATAACACAATTATAGCATGAATAAAGAAAATTATCATGAACAAGGAAATATAATAATAATGCTTTTATTATTGCCTCTAGGGCATATTTCCAACAACATTATGTAGCCCGTACACATTGTCGTGATGTACCACATGGCAAAGGAACGGTCATTTACGTACACACACTGTTGCATGAAGTTGATGGGGGAGTATGTGTGGGAGGGCATGATCCATTGATGAAAAACTTGTTGAACATCCATTTAATCTAGTGGAATTTGAGACATTGCTGTACTAGACTTAATTTGCATGCTATGTATGGATGATTTGTGCCATTTTCTATCAAAACTTTGATTAATATAAGCCGGTTTGCATGAATTTCATCCGGTTAGTTTAAATGTGGGTTGAAGTGTATGCGGGTAGTGTTGGATGGCGGCCTTCCGCATCCTTGTTCGCGGACCAGTACTACTTGTGAGCTGCAATGGGATTTCCCCGAAGAGAAGGGGATGATGCAGTACAGTAGAGATAAGTATTTCCCTTAGTTATGAAACCAAGGTTATCGATCCAGTAGGAGAACCAAGCAACACTATGTAAACAACACCTGCACACAAACAACAAATACTTGCAACCCAATGTGTAGAGGGGTTGTCAATCCCTCAACGGTATTGAGAGAGATTAAATTCTATAGGATTTGATAAATAGATCTAACTAAAACACAAAATAAAATAAATAAAAGAAAATTGTAGCAATGTATTTTTAGGATTTTTATATGATAAAAGATAGAACTGGGGCCATAGTTTTCACTAGAGGCTTCTCTCGAGAAAATAACATATGGTGGGTAAACAAATTACTGTTGGGCAATTGACAGAAATGCAAATAATTATGACGATATCCAAGGCAATGATCATGTATATAGGCATCACGTCCAAGATTAGTAGACCAAAACGATTATTCATCTACTACTATTACTCCACACATCAACCACTATCCAGCATGCATCTAGTGTATTAAGTTCATGAAAAAACAGAGTAATGCATTAGGCAAGATGACATGATGTAGACAAGATAAACTCATGTATAAACAAACCCCATCTTGTTACCCTTAATAGCAACGATACATGCATGTCATGTCTCTTTCTGCCACTGAGATTGAGCACCGCAAGATTGAACCCATCACAAATCACCTCTTCCCATGGCAAGAAAAAACAATCTAGTTGGCCAAACCAAACCAATAATTCAGAGAAGAAATACGCGGCTATAACAATCATGCATAAAAGAGTTCAGAGAAAACTGAAATAATATTCATGGATAGATTTGATCACAAACTCACAATTCATCGGATCCCAACAAACACACCACAAAAATTCATTACATCAAATAGATCTCCAAGAACATCAAGGAGAACACTGTATTGAAGATTAAAAAGAGAGAAGAAGCCATCTAGCTACTAACGATGGACCCCTAGGTCTGTGGTAAACTACTCACGCATCATCGGAGGGGCGGCAAGGATGATGAAGAACCCCTCCGTGATTGTTGCCCCCTCTGGCAGAGTGCCGGAAAAGGCCTCTAGATTGGATCGTGATTCTGGAACTTGCGGTAGTGGAAAAAGTATTTCATCGACTCCCTTAGGGTTTTTGGGATTTTAGAGTATTTATAGAGGCGGAGGTAGGTCAAGACGGTGCCCATGGGCCCCACTACCCACTAGGGCGAGCCAGAGGCCCTTGGAGCGCCTTGGTGCCTAGTGGGCCCAATGAGCCTCTTCTCATGGCCTCCTGAAGCTTCCAGGGTATCTTCTTGTGAGAGAAAAATCTCCAAAAAGTTTCGTGGCATTTGGACTTCGTTTGGTATTGACATTCTGCAAAATAAAAAACAAGCTGTTAGGACCGAGGGTATATCGACTAGAGGGGGGTGAATGGGAGATTCAAAAATTCTTGCGAATGTTTTGAACCAAAACCAAACATAATAGCGGAAATAAGGTATGAAAGAAAATAACTTAATCAAACTTGATATTTAGGATCATTTCCATGAGATAGCGAGCAACAATAGATCAAGCATAGGCTACCACAGGTTTCACAATCACGATGTCAATTTAATATGCAAACAAATACAATAACATGAGAGAATACAAGGTATAATCTATGCAAGAAAGAACAACGACGAGGCGAAAGAAAGTAACGCAGGGAAAAACACGCCATTCTAAATATGATCAAAACAAAGAATAATATATATGACCGGTACAACTAAACTAAAAGATGAGAATGCTACAGGGCGAGTAACGAGCAACAACAGATGGGACGATAGAAATGATGTAACGGAATGATATGCAAAATAAACTATTGTTACAGAGCACAAAAGTAAACTGCTGAAAGTAAAGCAGTAAGTAGATTGAACCAGTGGTGCTTGATGGCGACAGAGAGATTTGGTAGACCAGTTCGCCCTTCTGCCAAAGGACTACGTCTGGTTGGAGGGGTTGTGATCTAACACAGAAGATAAACTCTCTTCGCCATATTCTCCTTCAACTTAGAGCTGATCAGACTCTAGTTGATTTCACTCATGGTAGATACTTGTCGGCGATCTCCAAACCTTCGATCGACCTTCGCGAACCAGAATCACTCTTGGTTGCTAAAGATCTTGCTCGTTGAAGACAACAACTCTTCAACACTCGAGCAGACACATATCCGTCTAGAGAGCGCGCGGCTCACAAGAGTAATAGGTAGAAGAACTCTAACTCAGAACTACTGTGATGCTCAACTACTGTCTAAGTTTGGGCTCTTGATTTTTCTCTCGGTGGATCTTAAACTCAAATCACTCAGAGAGGGGATGCTCAATCAATCTTCTCAGAAATCTTAAGCGGAGCAGCCAACGGGCAATGATGGAGCGGGGTGGCTATTTATAGCCGCAGCCTTCCCTGAAGGGAAATGACCAAATTGGACATGTGGAGCAGCCAATTGCCGAACATGAAGGAAATATGCCCTAGAGGCAATAATAAAGTTGTTATTTTATATTTCCTTATTCATGATAAAGGTTTATTATTCATGCTAGAATTGTATTGATCGGAAACTTAAATACATGTGTGAATACATAAACAAATACCACGTCCCTAGTATGCCTCTACTAGACTAGCTCGTAGATCAAACATGGTTAAGGTTTCCTAACCATGGACATGTGTTGTCATTTGATAACGCGATCACATCATTAGGAGAATGATCTGATGGACAAGATCCATCCGTTAGCTTAGCATAATGATCGTTCAGTTTTATTACTATTACTTTCTTCATGTCAAATACATATTCCTTCGACTATGAGATTATGCAACTCCCGGATACCGGATGAATACCTTGTGTTCTATCAAATGTCACAACTTAACTAGGTGATCATAAAGATGCTCTACAGGTATCTCCGAAGGTGTTTGTTGAGTTAGCATAGTTCGAGATTAGGATTTGTCACCCCGAGTATCGGAGAGGTATCTCTAGGCCCTCTCGGTAATACACATCATAAGCTTGCAAGAAAATGAATAAGGAGTTAGTCATGAGGTGATGTATTAAGGAACAAGTAAAGAGACTTGCCGGTAACAAGATTGAACTAGGTATAGACATATCGACGGTCGAATCTCGGGCAAGTAACATACCGATGGACAAAGGGAATTACGTATGTTGTCATAATGGTTCGACCGATAAGGATCTCCAGAGAATATGTAGGAGCCAATATGGGCATCCAAGTTCCTCTTTTGGTTATTGACCGGAGAGGTGTCTCGGTCATGTCTACATAGTTCTCGAACCTGTAGGGTCCGCACGCTTAATGTTCGTTGACGATATAGTATTATGTGAGTTATGTGATTTGGTGACCGAATGTTGTTCGGAGTCCTGGATGAGATCACGGAAATGACGAGGAGTCTCAAAATGGTAGAAAGGTAAAGATAGATATATAGGACGATGGTATTCGTACACCGAAAGTGTTTCGGGGGGTACCGGGTACTTATCGGGTCACCGGAAGGGGTTCCAGGCACCCCCGGCAAGAGAAATGGGCCTTATGGGCCAAGAGGGGAAATGCACCAGCCACAAGGGGCTGCTGCGCCCCCCATATGGGCTGGCCTAGGAGGATAAGGAAAGGGGAAGGGAAAGGAAAGTGTGGATTAGGATTCCCACTTCCTTCCCTCCCCCCTCTTTCCTTCCCCCTCGGTTATATATGGTAGGCGGGCATGCCTTGGGAGGGACTCCAAGTATGATTCCTCCTACTTGGGCGCCTCCTATGGCTACTCCTCCCTCCCTCCCACCTATATATATGTGGGAGGGGGCGCCTAGCACACAACAGATCAATTGTTAGCCGTGTGCAGCACCCCCCTCCACCGTTTACACCCCCGGTCATATTTTCGTAGTGCTTAGGCGAAGCCCTGCAGAGATCACTTTGAAGGAAATATGCCCTAGAGGCAATAATAAAGTTATTATTTATTTCCTTATAATCATGATAAATGTTTATTATTCATGCTAGAATTGTATTAACCGGAAACATAATACATGTGTGAATACATAGACAAACAAAGTGTCACTAGTATGCCTCTACTTGACTAGCTCGTTAATCAAAGATGGTTATGTTTCCTGACCATGAACAATGAGTTGTTATTTGATTAACGAGGTCACATCATTAGTTGAATGATCTGATTGACATGACCCATTCCATTAGCTTAGCACCCGATCGTTTAGTATGTTGCTATTGCTTTCTTCATGACTTATACATGTTCCTATGACTATGAGATTATGCAACTCCCGTTTGCCGGAGGAACACTTTGGGTGCTACCAAATGTCACAACGTAACTGGGTGATTATAAAGGAGCATTATAGGTGTCTCCAAAGGTATATGTTGGGTTGGCGTATTTCAAGATTAGGATTTGTCACTCCGATTGTCGGAGAGGTATCTCTGGGCCCTCTCGGTAATACACATCACATAAGCCTTGCAAGCATTACAACTAATATGTTAGTTGTGAGATGATGTATTACGGAACGAGTAAAGAGACTTGCCGGTAACGAGATTGAACTAGGTATTGGATACCGACGATCGAATCTCGGGCAAGTAACATACCGATGACAAAGGGAACAACGTATGTTGTTATGCGGTCTGACCGATAAAGATCTTCGTAGAATATGTAGGAGCCAATATGGGCATCCAGGTCCCGCTATTGGTTATTGACCGGGGACGTGTCTCGGTCATGTCTACATTGTTCTCGAACCCGTAGGGTCCGCACGCTTAAGGTTACGATGACAGTTATATTATGAGTTTATGCATTTTGATGTACCGAAGGTTGTTCGGAGTCCAGGATGTGATCACGGACATGACGAGGAGTCTCGAAATGGTCGAGACGTAAAGATTGATATATTGGAAGCCTATGTTTGGATATCGGAAGTGTTCCGGGTGAAATCGGGATTTTACCGGAATACCGGGAGGGTTACCGGAACCCCCCGGGAGCTATATGGGCCATAGTGGGCCTTAGTGGAAAAGAGAAGGGGCTGCCCTAGATGGGCTGCGCGCCTCCCCCTTCCCCTAGTCTTATTAGGACTAGGAGAGGTGGCCGGCCCCCTCCTCCTCTTTTCCCCCTCCGAGGAATCCTAGTTGGACTAGGATTGGGGGGGGGGGGAATCCTACTCCCAGAGGGAGTAGGACTCTCCTGCGCCCTCCTCCTTGGCCGGCCAGCCCTCCCCCTTGGCTCCTTTATATACGGAGGCAGGGGACACCTCTAGACACACAAGTTGATCCACGTGATCTATTCTTTAGCCGTGTGCGGTGCCCCCTGCCACCATATTCCTCGATAATACTGTAGCGGAGTTTAGGCGAAGCCCTGCTGCTGTAGTTCATCAAGATCGTCACCACGCCGTCGTGCTGACGGAACTCTTCCCCGACACTTTGCTGGATCGGAGTCCGGGGATCGTCATCGAGCTGAACGTGTGCTCGAACTCGGAGGTACCATAGTTTCGGTGCTTGATCGGTTGGATCGTGAAGACATACGACTACTTCCTCTGCGTCGTGTCAACGCTTCCGCAGTCGGTCTGCGTTAGGTACGTAGACAACACTCTCCCATCTCGTTGCTATGCATCACATGATCTTGCGTGTGCGTAGGAATTTTTTTGAAATTACTATGTTCCCCAACACAAAGAACAGGGATGAGGAAGGCGTACTCGACGTGATCCAAATCACCGGAGCTCCTAGCGCCGAACGGACAACACCTCCGCGTTCAACACACGTACGGTCAGCGTGACGTCTCCTTCTTCTTGATCCAGCAAGGAGGAAGGAGAGGTTGAGGAAGATGGCTCCAGCAGCAGCACGACGGCGTGGTGGTGGTGGAGCTGCAGTACTCCGGCAGGGCTTCGCCAAGCACTATGGAGGAGGAGGATGTGTTGGAGAGGGAGAGGGAGGCACCAAAGGCGTGGGGTGAGAAGTCCTCCATCTCCCCACTATATATAGGAGGGCCAAAGGGGGGGGGGCGCCGGCCCTAGGAGATCCAATCTCCTAGGGGGGCGGCGGCCAAGGGAGGAATCCCTCCTCCCCAAGGCACCTAGGAGGTGCGTTCCCCCTTTGGGATTCTTCCCTTCTTGAACCCTAGGCGCATGGGCCTCTTGGGGCTGGTGCCCTTGGCCCATGTAGGCCAAGGCGCACACCCCTACAGCCCATGTGGCCCCCGGGGCAGGTGGCCCCACCCGGTGGACCCCCGGGACCCTTCCGGTGGTCCCAGTACAATACCGGTGACCCCAAAACTTGTCCCGTTGCCCGAAATAGCACTTCCTATATATAATTCTTTACCTCCGGACCATTCCGGAACTCCTCGTGACGTCCGGGATCTCATCCGGGACTCCGAACAACATTCAGGTTACTGCATATACATATCCCTACAACCCTAGTGTCACCGAGCCTTAAGTGTGTAGACCCTACGGGTTCGGGAGACATGTAGACATGACCGAGATCACTCTCCGGTCAATAACCAACAGCGGGATCTGGATACCCATGTTGGCTCCCACATGCTCCTCGATGATCTCATTGGATGAACCACGATGTCGAGGATTCAATCAATCCCGTATACAATTCCCTTTGTCAATCGGTATGTTACTTGCCCGAGATTCGATCGTCGGTATCCCAATACCTTGTTCAATCTCGTTACCGGCAAGTCACTTTACTCGTACCGTAATGCATGATCCCGTGACCAGACACTTGGTCACTTTGAGCTCAGTATGATGATGCATTACCGAGTGGGCCCAGTGATACCTCTCCGTCATACGGAGTGACAAATCCCAGTCTTGATCCGTGTCAACCCAACAGACACTTTCGGAGATACCCGTAGTATACTTTTATAGTCACCCAGTTACGTTGTGACGTTTGGTACACTCAAAGCACTCCTATGGTATCCGGGAGTTACACGATCTCATGGTCTAAGGAAAAGATACTTGACATTGGAAAACTCTAGCAAACGAACTATACGATCTTGTGCTATGTTTAGGATTGGGTCTTGTCCATCACATCATTCTCCTAATGATGTGATCTCGTTATCAATGACATCCAATGTCCATAGTCAGGAAACCATGACTATCTGTTGATCAACGAGCTAGTCAACTAGAGGCTTACTAGGGACATGTTGGTGTCTATTATTCACACATGTATTACGATTTCCGGATAACACAATTATAGCATGAATAAAGACAATTATCATGAACAAGGAAATATAATAATAATAATGCTTTTATTATTGCCTCTAGGGCATATTTCCAACAGTCTCCCACTTGCACTAGAGTCAATAATCTAGTTACATTGTGATGAATCGAACACCCATGGAATTCTGGTGTTGATCATGTTTTGCTCTAGGGAGAGGTTTAGTCATCGGATCTGCTACATTCAGATCTGTATGGACTTTACAAATTTCTATGTCTCCATCTTGAACATTTTCACGAATGGAGTTGAAGCGACGCTTGATGTGCCTTGTCTTCTTGTGAAACCTGGGCTCCTTGGCAAGAGCAATAGCTCCAGTGTTGTCACAGAAAAGCTTGATCGGCCCCGACGCATTGGGTATGACTCCTAGGTCGGTGATGAACTCCTTCACCCAAATTGCTTCATGCGCTGCCTCCGAGGCTGCCATGTACTCCGCTTCACATGTAGATCCCGCCACGACGCTCTGCTTGCAACTACACCAGCTTACTGCCCCACCATTCAATATATACACGTATCTGGTTTGTGACTTAGAGTCATCCAGATCTGTGTCGAAGCTAGCGTCGACGTAACCTTTTACGATGAGCTCTTCGCCACCTCCATAAACGAGAAACATTTCCTTAGTCCTTTTCAGGTACTTCAGGATATTCTTGACCGCTGTCCAGTGTTCCTTGCCGGGATTACTTTGGTACCTTCCTACCAAACTTACGGCAAGGTTTACATCAGGTCTGGTACACAGCATAGCATACATAATAGAACCTATGGCTGAGGCATAGGGGATGACACTCATCTCTTCTATATCTTCTGCCGTGGTCGGACATTGAGCCGAGCTCAATTTCACACCTTGCAACACAGGCAAGAACCCCTTCTTAGACTGATCCATATTGAACTTCTTCAATATCTTATCAAGGTAGGTGCTTTGTGAA